>NC_000082.6:94872088-95047088 GCF_000001635.26 Mus musculus | reverse complement strand
GTGATCAGGGAATGTTTGGAATTGTTTACTGCCAGGGTCTTGCCAACACTTTCTGTTTTAAAAGCTGAATTAACAACAGAGGAAAGTGGTTCTCCTATTTCCATAGCAAGTACAGAGAAACTTCACATTTAATAAGTTCCCCAATAGTGTTAAATTGATGTCAATAATAAAATGGGAGCCTGGACCATTAGCACCCTGTATACATTAACTTTTATTATGAATATTAACACTGGTAACTCTACTTGCATTTTAACATTCATATTCACAATCACACAGAGACACATACATACATACATACACAGACACATATAGCCATACATTTATATACACACACACAAATGTGCAGAGACACATATATCCATACATACACTCACATATACACAGAAAGAGAGAGACACATATATAAATCTACCCATTTATACACACACACACACACACACACACCACCACCACCACCACCACCACCACCACCACCACCACCACCACACTTCTTCTAAATCCAGATCTTACAGACCTGTCAAACTGCCAAGCACAGCCTCAGCATGGCCTTTGGCATCTCCATTTTCCTTTATAGCGATCCTCAATGCCCCCAAGATCTCTCCTCCTTAAACAAAGACAAGTTCCTTTGCCATTAAAACAACAACAACAACAACACAGAATGATAAAGTATCTTTCAGAGAAGAGCAGCCAGCTGTGTCCAAAGCTGAGCGTCTGCTGTAGCCCAGATCTTCCTTACAGAACCCCATAGCTGGTTCCCTCTTGTTCTGGCAGAGACAACTCACACAGGTTCAAATCCACCCAATAGATAACAATGCCCAAGACAATCGCTGGGCCATATTGCTTCTTAGGGTCATAGGAAGAACCAAGCAGAATGAGTTTTCATTTCAGGAACATATGAATCCCAGCATCATCTAGTGGACCCACGTCCAGGACAAGACAGAGACCTGGGATAAGGGAGGAGCCCAAGAATCAATGGGGATGACCTGAGCTGTGACTCACTAGGCTGAGGATATGGAACCTGAAGAGGCCTCCTGTAGCCAGACAGGAACCCCAGTGGAGCAATAGAGACATCAACCCACCCACAAAATTTTCAACCCAAAATTTATCCTGTCTACAAGTAATGCAGGCACAGGGAAGGGGGCAGAGACTGAAGGAATGGCCAACCAAAAGCAGCCCAACTTGAGACCCATCCCATGAGAAAGCATCTGTCTGTGACATTATTAATGATACTCTGTCATGCTTACAGTCAGGAGCATGTTGTCCTCCGAGAAGCTCCACCCAGCAGCTGACTCAGGCAGATATAGACACCACAGCCAAACAGTGGATGGAGCTTGGGGACTCTTATGGAAGGCTAGGAGGAAGGATTGTGGGCCCAAAGGGTATTGGAACTCCACAGGAAGACCAACAGAGTCAACTAACCTGCACCCTTGGGGCTCAAAGAGTCTGAACCACCAAACAAAGAACATACATGGGCTGGACCTAGGCCAACCAAACATATGTAGCAGATGTGCAGCTTGGCCTTCATGTGGGTCCTGTACAACTGGAGTAGAGGCTATCCCAAAAGCTGCTGTCTGTACGTGGGATATGTTTTCTAGCTGAGCTGCCTTGTCTGACCTCAGTGGTAGAGGATGCACCTAGCCTCAGAGAGACTTGAAGTGACAGGGAGGGAGATACTCAGGGTCCCCTACCCACTCAGAGGAGAAGGGGAGAGGAGAGGAGGAAAGGATTGTGGGAGGGAATGACTGGGAGTAGGGCAGTGAGCAGGATTAAAGTGAATAAGTAAAAAAGATTTTTTAATTAAATGTAAAAAAGAGGATCCAATATGAGATAAGTTCAAGTTCCGTTATTAAACAGGTATAAAACATTTAACATGAAAGATAAGCCTTTATTTTGAATATTCTCTGCTTGAGGAATGGCAAAGTTTTTTATGGTCCAAGAGGCTATGGCTGTCATAGTTATGAGAGGATGCTGTGAAAGCAAAGAACCCTCGCTCCCATCTACACCAGCAGAGGTAAAGTAGCCACTCTCTGGCCTTCCCTGTTCTCACAGTCAGCTCCATAAGAAATCCTAGTCAGAGCTGCTATGGAATAAAATATGATCCAAGCAGTCAAGTACAGTCAGCCATACACAATAAACTTCAATAACATCATGACATCTACAGGAAATGTGCCACCAAAAACTAAAATCAAAGTGCGATTATCAATTGACATTTTAGACAAGCTGATGTCTGGGTGCTCAGGTCTTGTTATCATTACACTGTGCAGACCAGGATGTGGTTACAGTCGATAGGAAGAAGCTGCCCAGAGTGCTGCACTGGGAAGGACATAGGGTTTGGATTGATGAAATGCCTCTACCTAGTCATAGCTTGTGATGACTCTAAGAAAGCAATGGGGGGGGGGGCTGGGGAGATGGGACAGTGGGTACAAGCACTTGCTACACAATTGTAACCACCTGGGTTTGGTTCCCTGATGAGAAGTGGCAGAATCAGAAGAGACCTCCAACCTCAACCTGAGCATCCATACTTCCTGTCTCACACACACAATATATATAGCTGTGGATGACCAGGGATGACTGTACCTGCTAGCCAGAGCATGTATCGCATAGGAGTCCTACTAGCCCCTACATGAAAAAGCTGGCCACCACTGCTCCTTCCTGCACATAAACCATATAACTGCTCATCAGAAACAGTACCTGCGCTATTTTAGGACCCACACCTAATGGGCAACCAGCTTTAGAATGAGAGCTTACCACAAGGCCCTCATCATAAACACCTGAGCTTTCCAGTCCTGTGCAATATTTTTTTTGTTTTTAATCTCTATCTTGCATAAAAATCCTTGATGTTGAGAGGCCAAATCTTTTAAGTTCAGACTCTGTTTTAGAGGACCTGACCTAAGTTTGAACTCAGATGAACTAACTGCCAGTTCCTAACGTTAGTTTCCAAGTTACTTCCCAACAAAACCCAAGCCTAGCTCCAGTCTCCAGGTTACACCCCAACAAGACCAGCATCTCCAGATTATTCCCCAACAAACCTGCACCCACAGGTTATAAGTCGCCCCTCGCCTAATGACCACCAAAGTAGAGTGGAACAGAAGTTAAGTTTATGATATGACACCCAGCACCAACCAGTTATGTTAAAGTCCACAGTAACTTCCCAATTAGACGCTTGTACATTCATACCACTACCCCCTGTCTTCTATAAAGCCTTGACCCATAGATATTTGGGGCTCCTCATCAGCAAAACCATCCTGCATGGCAGTGCGATGAGAGACCCAAGCTAGCTCAAATAAAAAGGCCCTACTGTGATTGCATCAGATTGGCTCCTGTCCGTTTTGGGGGTTCAACCTTTCCCTGGCACTACAATATAACAAAAAGTACACTGTGTGGTGTTAGAATATTAAGTGACATTAAAATGCAGACAGCTCATTACAGAATAGGTATGGTTAATTTGAGCCCAGCCACCCAGAAGTTAAGTCCAAAATGGTCCTGTTGTGGGATCCCAGTGTCCCAGGAAAAACAATGGGGCTTGGTGTGAAGTGCTGGTGAATACAGGACATCCTCCCAGGTCTGATGAGCAACTTTGCACATTATCGGAGCTCTAGGTCAAATGACTGACTGGCCACTCTGCACATAGTAGCTTTGTGTAGAAGACCGAGGCCAGTTTCAAGATGGATTCTCAGCTGGACAAACATCTTAGACAGGACTCAGAACACTTTCAGAAAGGCAGAAAAAGGCAAAACCAGAGAGTCAAGACTCTCAAATACATTCCCAAACATAAGCGTTGAGGTCAGCATGTCAGCAGATGTGAAATGATGTCCCCATGAGCAGAGTGGACATGCCAGCACTCACATTCCACAGAGTAATTGGTTTCCTTGCTCAGAGCCATGAGTAACGGGCACCAGGCCTGGGCTTGGGAGGTTGTATCAGGATCTGTGGTGCCAAAGTGCCCCCTTTGAACTAAATGTCACATTCAGTGAACTCTAAAATTAGTGCTCGAGCCAAGCATACACATGACAGGAAGAGAGTAAACAGAAAAAAACGATGTTGAAATGATTTTTTTTTCATCTTCTCGTCTGTAGCAAAGTCCACCAAACTCACTCTCTGCTGTCAGTTATCAGTACTGCGGAAAGGCAAGAAAGCAAGCGTCCAAGGAAGTAAAGACTGTTTACTCTGGGGAATGAACCGAGCGTCTGGGATCGCACAGCCCGCACTGCCTCCTTCACAGCTCCTCTTGTCCTGGAGTCTATCTTCACACTGATGGTTTTAAAGATTAACATATGCCATGTTGTCCCCCAGATAAGCCCACAGCATATGAAAAACGGGGGTGTCCATCATTCACAGGTCACAGCCCCCGGGAAACATTCTGAGGCAGATACTTTCTACCAAATGACATGGCCCATCTTTACATGGCTCATGGGTGGTCTCCCTTTATATTATTGGTGTAGAAAGTTTCCTATGAAATGTTCTGCATGTGGAAGTCTTTCTGCCTGCTTGAAACTCTCAAGCACTCCAGGGCAGGTTCCAGAAAAGGTAGATGCTGGATCAGGGTGGGAAGAGAACATTTCTACCCAGGAAGGGGTGTGGGGACGTTGTACCCAGGCCTGAGAGATTAGATGGAGACTCCAGCCATGGAACATGCCAGAAACCTGTCAGATGGAGTGTGGTAGCCCCAGGTTGTTTTCTTGTTGGTGGTTTTCTTGTTTGCTTGGTTTTTGTTTTGTTTTGTTTACCACTGCTGACCTTTGTATCCTGTAGGTAGCGGGCATGGAGGCCTCAAGCCCGGTGAGAGGTGAGTCAGAACCCCTTTCCTTCCATGTCCATCCTTATATGACCCACATTTTTGAACACAGACAGATGCTTTCAGCAGGGAAGAACTTTTAGGCTGCATAGCACCTTTCTTCTTATTTTCTTTTAAACTCATGAATAAAGGTAAGTATCAAGGAGGCAAAAGGCTCACCCAAGAAAACACAGTGATGAGCAGTGAGGCTTAGGACCAGCACAGAGGAGACAGTGAGGGAGAAGGGAGAGCTGACAAGAGGAAACTGAGAGGGAAGTGGCCTTTGTCCCAGCCCAACACGTGCGCACACACACACACACACACACATACATGTATGCACACATGCACACACATGTATGCACACAAACATGTACACTTCACATGCATAAACACATTTGCACACATAGACACACAGACAAATGCACACAGACATATACATACACACACGCATACATGCACATACATGCACACATGCACATGCATGCACACATTCGCACAGACAGACAAATGCACACAGACACACACATTTGCACACACATATACATACACACACATATCCACACATACACATACATACACAGACAGACAAACACACACAGACACACACACACATATACATACACATGCACACACTTATCCACACACGGATACTTATACATATCTGCACACACACAGACACACTCACACATACACACACAGACACACACATTTGCGCACACAGACACACATATTCACTCATATCAACTCACACAGACACATACACACATATGCACACACACATATACACACACACACAGAGAACATACACATTTGCACACACAGACACATACACATATGCAAACACAGACATTTACACACATAGACACAAACAGACACACACAGATATCCATATACATACATATGCACACATAGAGATACGTACACACATACACACACACACACACACACAAGGCCAGCAACATAATCCATGAGAACCTTCCATTCCTTACATCCAGACACTGAAAATGTTAAAATTAGAGAAGCGCCTACTTTGACTCCACAGCACGTGAACCTAACAAATACATTTCTGTGACACATGTGTCTTCTAAGAAAAAATTAGCCCAATTTTACCCTCTTGATTGTCTAACTTTATGCCATATTTTCAATGAATAATATCTTTCAAATCCTGCCCAAGTTTTCTCCTCTACCTAACTGCCAAAACCTACTTTCTAATTTGGTTACAGATAGACTTATACACCCTTCCAGTATATGCATAGGTATAGACATATATATATATATATATATGCATAAAATATGTATGTATATTTTATATGTGTATATATGTATAAAACAGCATACATGAATGAAATTATAAAATACATTTATATAGAAGAATTATATGTACAAATGTATAATGTGTGCGCATAAGCAAACACACATGCACAAGAATTTATAGTTACAACTACTGCACACTGAAGGTTCTAAGACAATCCAAATGGCCCCATTTTTAAAGCACCATTTCTCTTAATCCTCTCCACAGTCCTGGCAAGGAAGTCCTGTTAAAACCACAAAATTACAAGCAAGGAAGCCTTCACCTTGCTGTAGTTCTTTGCCTGAGGTGGCAAAGCTATTGAACAAGATTGATAGCCCAATTTTAACACTGGCTCTCTGTGTCCCCATATCTTTGTTCTGAAATGTCTTTCCACAGTTACCAAGGACACACCTCCTTCCCTGGAAAATGAGGCATCTCTGTGGTTGTCGCCCACTACCTTATGAGTTCTATAATCAAATTCCCACCTTGACATCTGGCTCACTTGTTATGGAGTAAATTTAAATGGTATCTTGGGAAAGTATAGGAAATTCTCCTGTAGCTCGCCACAGTGTGGTATGCCTCACCATGCGTGCAGACCAAGAGGCTTAAGGGCAGGTGGAGGTCCTGGCTCTGTGGTAAACCCTGGTGCATGACACAATTAGAAGCCTTCCCCAACCTCAGATCCTACATGGAAGTTGGGAGATTCAAAGCATGGTGACAGGAGGCATTCACACAACCACTGGGGCTGGGTGCACTGCTACAAAGTGCCCAACTCATCCATCACCCAGTGCCTGCAGGGAGGGCTCTCAGAGTCTGAGAAGAACTTGAGTATGTGCATTCTCAGAGCAAAATCCCAGCATCCTAAGAGGGCTTCGCTCCCATGAGCAGAACGACCGACTCACCTCTCCTGGAGGGCATCCTCTCAGACTTAGCTCAGATTTCCTCTTCAGAAATTATATTAAGACATCTCCAAGTTAAAAAAGAAAAAAGTCCCTGCGTGGTCATGCTTGACATAATGTCAGGGCATGTCCTGATGTGTTTCTTGGGGGACGTGTCCCTCTTGACATTTTAGTATCTCAGAGAACTGCCTCAGTGTGAACTACAACCATGGGCTCTGATTCTACCGGGCCAGCCACCTCATACCCACATCTGCATGCCTAGATACCCAGCTATACCTCCACCAGGACCTTCTGATAGCAACTTGGATGAAGACCTTTGCTCCCTTCTAGTGATGTACCAACTCCCAGTCCTCAGGCCTCCTCCTGCTCTAGTCCCATAGCCATGGAAAGGAGGCCTTCACCAGAGACTCCTTCACAGTTCACTGGCTCCTACACAGTGTGCCCTGGACCTTCACCTGGTGTTGTTCTGGGGGAAATGGACGTCTAGTGAGGTGTCACCTCCTCTTCTGTCTCCTATTTGTATATCACTGGGAAGGACTAAGGCATGGCTGCTGTTTTCAGCTGAGCTCACTGTGTTGGCTGTCCACCATGATACCTGTCAGCCCAAGTACTTTAGGATAAGGCCTTCTCCTGTTTCAACACTTGGTCTACCATGGAACTTGCATGTGGCTTTGGGGAGACAGGAGCTTCAGCATGGTGTGCTGTAAGGGTGACCCTTCCTGGGTGATAGCCACTTGGTATTGTCATCTAGAGTCGTAATTTGTGAAACACTAAGGTTCCATCTTCAGCAGTCTCAACCTCCTAGAGGAACTCAGGTCCCCAAAGGGTCAGACTCCTTGACACTTATCTGCCTACAAGCTACACACACACACACACACACACACACACACACACACACACTTCCTTGTAGCATCAGAAAAACAAGGCACGTTCTCCCATTCCACAGTGGCACAGAGTCAACATCCCCATTACAGAAGGAGGTGTGAGAGGCTAGCATGGGATTAGATCAAAACAAGATCAAATTCTCATAGTGAAAATGCCTACATCCATATCTGGCATCCAGGGCACATGTTATTATCTAAGCTCCAGCAGCCTCGAGCAGCCCATCCACCCTGTCCCTGACATTGTCAGTACCTGTGGTTTCTCGCATAGGCTAGCTCCATGCAGAACCGGAAGTATTCCTTAGTGTACCTCTCATATTTCTGGCATGTCTAGCTGTGGTGTGAAACTCCACTGTTCCTGGAGACATAAACAAATGTCTCCTCCCCCTAGATAGGAAACTGATAGACTAAAGTACCGATACCACCTGTCTTAGTCAGAGTTTCTATTCCTTCGTAAACATCATGACCAAGAAGCAAGTTGGGAAGGAAAGGGTTTATTCAGCTTACACTTCCACACTGCTGTTCATCACCAAAGGAAGTCAGGACTGGAACTCAAGCAGGTCAGAAAGCAGGAGCTGATGCAGAGGCCATGGAGGGATGTTACTTACAGGCTTGCTTCCCCTGGCTTGCTCAGCTTGTTCTCTTATATAACCCAAGACTACCTGCCCAGGAATGGCACCACCCACAAGGGGCCCTCCCACCCTTCATCACTAATTGAGAAAATGCCTTACAGCTGAATCTCATGGAGGCATTTCCTCAGGAGAGACTCCTTCCTCTGTGATAACTCTAGCTTGTGTCAAGTTGACACACAAAACCAGCCAGTACAGCACCAAAGTCTAACTTGGTGAACCAGTGAGTTTCATTGGGATTACGTACAGGACTATGACAGAGAGGTTACTCAAAGGAGAAGAAATGACTCAAAGACAGCAACAGCAAAGCCCAGCATGGGTGATGGCTCATGGAAACGGAAACAAGGCTGTACTGCATAACCTGCAGGCTGCTCAGAAGGTGGGTGGGTCCATTACAGGTGACTCAGTTGGTCTGAGCCACTACCAGGCAGCTCGGCTGATCTTTGTTCAGACCACACTGATCAGCTGCTGTTTATTCCAGAGTGTTCAGCTCCTTTGGAGCCTCTTCTAGAAAGCCCAGGTGGTCTGAGAGTGTCTCTCTGTGGTGCTTACTGCTTATATATGCTTAGGGAGAGAACCTAATGAATATGATCTGTTTCATGGACTTCCTGAGGCTATTTTGAGTGTTTGATTCCTGGACTTGAGTTACTGTAGTTTGGAGTGTTTTGCTTAGAATAGCCTGTTGGCTTACTTCCTATAAGAATCCCATCTTAAAATATTCAGTTGTTTCACCTCCCTCTTCACAGCCTGTGTATTAGCAAGCTTGTCTCCAAAACAGATTTTAATCTTAGAGAAAATTACAACACTAGTATCCTAAGATCTCCATTGCAGCTTGGGCTTTATTCCCATATCTTAACACACAACATACTCCAGAGATCCATGTAGGGACTCTTGTGCAAAACAGCTTCGGATGGACAGTTCTGCTATCAGCTCAAGGTATAGTCAGCCTCCCTTAGACCATGCCTAAAACAGTCTTCAAGTGCCCATGTGGCCGGACCAGCAGGAAAATGCTTTCCTGGGTTGTTTGAGCTAGGTACTTGGATGCTGCTTGCCGTTCATACAGTCTTTTATTTAGGAGCTTAACTTTTGAGTGAAAGCCTCTAAGTGAATGGACATTGGCACCCGCTGGGGTGTTTCACAGATAGGGCTTTGTCCTCAAGTCACCGTTTGTATTGTCCCAGCACAAAATAGAACATTTCTGTTTAATGTGCTGATCTCTTTAGAAACCACTGGAGCCTTGCTCTCATCCACCTTGTCTGCAGCTGCGAATGATCTCACTATCCTCTCTTCATTGAGCTGCACACTGTGTGTTGTCCACTCTGCACCACTGTCTAATCTGGCTCTTCTCTATAAACCTGGCCAAAATGAGCAAATAGTAACAATGTTGCTTCCTAAACGCTACAATGCTCCTCACTATACACCTGGCCAAAATGAGCAAGTAGTAACAATGTTGCTTGCTAAACGCCACAATGCTGGCTTGACATTTACCTCACTTGGTCTGTGGCCTCTGTACTCATGCTCACTTGAATTCTGAGTTTTCTGAACCAACTGTGAGTAGATGTGTGCACATCACACCTTGCCGTTTTCTTCTTCAGCGTGTATTTCCTAAAAATGTTATTTTTTTAAAAAAGAAGCTATCAGTTCAGAAAATTTGACATTGATAAAATATGTCTGTCTAAATAAAGATTGTATTCTAATTCATCATTTGTCAAAAATGCATCCTCTGTAGAATATTCTCTCTGATGCATGGCCCAGTTGACTATCACACATAGATTTTATTTATCATTTCCCTGGGTTATTGACTCTAGGATTTCTTTATCATTGTGACAGTGACATTAGAATATTGGTCATTTGTTCTCTGATATTTGTTCAAATGTGGCTCCTTTGTGTCCCATTGTGATACATCAGCAGCCAGATTGTGGCTTGATTCTTCCTTCTTGGGCATGTGCAATAGGCACATTATGTCCATTCTTGGCTTTTAAAGGTGTTCACTTGTCACTTTGGCAAGGAATTATGTGGACTCTCCTCTATACAGTAATAATTCACCCGTTACAATTAACAAATGATCAAAAATGAGATGTTTCAAACAATGGCCTTCCATAAATGTATTACTCATTGATGATATTTGCCCAAAAGAGTCTTCATGGTGATCATCAAAAGGCCCAAGCTTCAGGGTGTTTAAATAACATCCTTTAATCAGCAGCCTAAGGTCGAATGCTTGCTATTTTTAACACCTAAGGAAGACACTAACTCTTCTGAGCTTCTTTTCTTCTAAAGAAATATTTCTGCAACATCAAAGCCAGACCTCATGTGGTCATGGGGAGAAAGACTCCTGGAGGGCTTAGTTCTCAGGTAGAGAAACTTTGAAAAGAAACAGTGACTTCCCAAACCCAGAATGAGTTTATATTCCTAGCCACTGGAAAACCTTTATTACAGCTGGGCAGATCTTGCTTAATATAGAACCTCTGAATTCCAGGATCCAAGGGCAAGAGGTGACCACATTCTATTAAATCTGAGATCTGATTATTAGATATCTAAAAGCTACCTTCAATCAGTGGCTAATTGATTATTTGGTTGGTTGGTGTGTGTGTGTGGGGGGGGGGGGTTATGTGTGTGAGTGTGTGTGTGAGTGCATGTGTGAGTGTGTGTGAATGTGTGGTGTCTGTATGTGTATTGTGTGGTATATGTGGTATGTGGGGCGTGTGTGTGTGTGTGTGTGTGTGTGTGTGATTTGTATGTACATGTATACCAGAGGTGGGTAACCTGTGCACTTTGGGTGTCTTCACCTATATATATATATTTTTTTTGACAGCATTTCTCACTGAACCTGGAGCTGACCACTTATTTCAGCTCGACTGGCTGGCCAGTGAGTCCCAGGACCTGCTTCTGCTTCTCTCATCTCCCATGCTGGGGCCACCATACCCAGCTTTTCTGTAGGTTCTAAACACCCACACTTGGGTCCTCTTGTTTGCCCAGCAAGCGCCTTACCCACTGAACCAAGTCCCCAGAGTAGAGTCTTTTATTTTTCAGTGGCACACAGTGAACATTACTTAAACATCCCTTATGTATAGATGAACAATTAATTGTTTTCCATTTATCCAGATCATCCCCACTAATAGCAGTTATCATGGTGTAATTAGTGATATAGTTCTGTCTCTCACTTGCCTCAGAACACAAACTGCACCATCATCCCTATTCCTAGGCCTCACAATTCAAAACAATACCCCACCACTTATCCCAGACCCACAGCGTCTTTTACTCTTTTCCTTATAATAAGGGTGATTCATCTCTGTGACCAGAAATTCCAGGAGCATAAAGAAGAAATGGAGACTCACACATGATCCAGTTAGTTGGTTCCTATTGGTGAGACTGTGGAAATTTCTACCTCCATTGTCACACTTAATTTTCACAGCCAAGTTGTTAACACAATACCCTTGAGCATCAATACCCAATCTCTGCTCTCTCCCTGCAGACCTGGAGCTAAGAAACCTCAGGCCCAAATATCCCACCTCAAAATCTCATTCTCTCTCCGCTGTATTACACTACCCAAGAGACACCTGAAAAGGGAAATGTGTAGAAACAGTTGAAAGCAATACTAGCTGGCACTACTCTGTCCTTGCTTGGTGCACCTTGTTAAAGCTCTCAGCAATCTTTAGAGGTTGGCACTAATGGGGAAAACACCACTTAGCCAGGATAAGCAGCTGCCCGACATCTGCCTCTCAGCTCATCCACGTGATGGATCTGTGATACAAAGCTTTCATCTGTCTGCCCCCGTGCTGAGCTCACGGCTACGATCGTCTAACCACCTGGCATTTCTTTTCAAAAATTGGTTCTACTGAGCTCTGGTTTACATGGTATCTGTAAATTTACCATGCCTCTCCCCCCTCCCCACCCCACCCCCGCCGACCAAGATTCAAATGCTGAGACCCTATGTGTGATGTCAGGGGTGAGACCTCTGGGAAGTCACTAGGCCACAAAGATGGAGCTTTGATGAATGAGATTAGTCCGCTTACAAAAGAGAACACAGAGAACTCCCACAGCCTGTCAGCTACATGGGAACTCATCAAGAAGATGTTCTCTCTGAACCACAGAGAAACCTTACCAGACGCTAAATGTGACAGTACTACAACTTTGGTCTTTCCATTCTCCAACACTATGAGCAATGAGCATCTACTATTTCCAAGCCACCAAAGTTGTGCCTAGCTGGTGGAAGACAGCCCAATCAAGGGTCCACCTGCACACAGTCCTACCCCACCCTGCCTCTGCTTTCCACACTACGGCCTTTCTCCTGTGTTAGACTTTTATATATGCAGGCAAGAGCAGCAATATGGTCTGAGGAGACTGGGTGCTGTTGGAGCTCAGCTTCCTGCCCTGCTCTGCAGGACTCCCCACTACTCAGACATGCCTCGTGCTTGCAAGGCTTGGTCAAGTCCCTCCATCCTCTCTGCTCTATCCACACTTAGCAGAGAAGCTGAAGGTCTCTATTAATCAAGTGGAAACATCTTATTAACCAAAAATTAAAATACCCTCAGCCTGCATCCACCCACAACCCCTCCAGGAAAGCAAGTGAGCTTTGGGGCAAAATATTCATACAGTCCACCCAGTTGCCTTCTGAATGCCACTGACAATTCAGTTTTCTCCTTAGACTTGACCCTCTCTGTCTCTGTCTCTGCATGTATGTGTGAGTGTGTTGAGCTCTCTCTTGCTCTCTGTCTCGCTCACTTTCTTTCTCAATCTGTTTCTGTCTCTGTCTCTGTCTCTCTCTTTCTCTCTTTCATGAAAAACATCCTGCTTCATGACTCTTGAAATAACGTGCTCATTTTCTCTCTATTGCCATAGCTATGAGTGGAACTTCTAGAGGTTCCACTCAACATTTGAAGGCTGTCTGTCATTGGAACGTCTCTGGTTATCGTGAGGCCCTGTGAGGCAGGCGTAGGACCACATTTTCAAATCACAAAGCCTCCGGAAGCCAGACGCTTGGAGGCTTTCCGCTTTGCTTTTGCTCATTCATGAGAACACATGATTCTTTAAATACAGCAGCAGCTTCAGATCTAATCCCCCATCACTGAGACGCTCGGTGTGAGAACAACCCCATAGAAGACACTGAGACACATGCATGGGGGTCTCCACACATGCGCACATCCCTTGTGCTGAGGGATGGTTTTAATTTGCCCATTTCTAATGTTACAATCATAATGTTATAAATACATCGTCCTTTTCCTGGCGCGTTTGCTGTCTCCTTCCACTAGAGCTCTGTTTATTGTGTTCATAAATTAGAGACAAAGCAAACATTAGTTCTTTTTAAGAAAACAAAGGTGCATTTCTTTTCATGCCATCAAATTAAGCTTGGCTCCTTCACTGGCCTGAATTATGTAAGACAATTCCAGGAAGGAAGAAAGAAATCATCAGGAAGAATGAAATCCCTGGTTGAATAGGAGGGAAGAGAGCAGTGGGACCACAAAGGCCTAGCTCTCCTCCGCACTCCTCCTGGCTTCTGTTCTTGCTCTGACCCCTGGGCAGCTGCAGCCTAGGGTGTTCCTTCCTAGTCCTCCCTGTTCTGTGACAGTGGGATGGAGAGTTGCAGGGTTGGTAGAATGGGGACCTGGGGCGAAGGGAAGGCTGGCAAGAAATCCCTTCTGGAGTGAAGGCATAGAAATAGGACAGAGGGATTATGTACACTATACAATACATTCCTATAAGAAATTTTTAATTTTCTTAAAGTTGTTAGTTGTAGAGCTAAGTCAACAACACAGTCATGTGTCACAGAAACTGGATTCTATCAATGGTGGACTGCATACAAGTCTATCAGAGGTAGACTGCATACAAGTCTATCAATGGTAGACTTCATACAAGTCTGTCAAAGGTAGACTGCATACAAGTCTGTCAATGGGAGACTGCATACAAGTCTATCAATGGTGGACTGCATACAAGTCTATCAATGGGAGACTGCATACAAGTCTTTCAATGGGAGACTGCATACAAGTCTATCAATGGGAGACTGCATACAAGTCTATCAATGGTAGACTGCATACAAGTCTATCAATGGGAGACTGCATACAATTCTATCAATGGGAGACTGCATACAATTCTATCAATGGGAGACTGAGGAACTCTGAACACTTAATGGTATCACAGCCATGATTATGCCACAGTGCAATACGTCCCTTACTGGTTTATGATGGTTCTGCTTCCTCAAACCTACTTACTCTGCAGCCCATCTCATGTATGAAAAGCTGGGGTGGAGGGGTGGCACAATGGGTCAAGTACTTTGTTTGTTTGGCAGGCGTGAGAATCTGAGTCTGGATCCAAAGACCTATGGAAAGGCTAGACATGGCAGCTCTTCTCTGTAAGCCCAGTGCTACGTGGGGACACAGGCGGAAAGGCACAGGCTGACCTCTGGAGATTTCTGGCCAGCCAGTCTAGATGAATTGGTGATCCCCAGAGTCAATAAGAGACGCTGGCTCCGAGGATGAACACGGTGGAGAGTGGCTGAGGGGAATACTCAGCCTCTGACCTTCACCGTAACACACAAAAGTATGCATTTGTACACATGTGAGTATGAGCACACACACACACACACACACACATCATATAGATACAAAATTATTGTAATCAGTCAACTAACTAATTAAAAGTATAAGATATAGTTTATGCAATCATGTATAATAAGTGGTATTTGCACATGGTGTGACCATGTTACTGGTTTGTGTATGTTATACTGTACCTTTCTTTTGGAGTATTTATGAATAAAATGAATAAAAAGCTTACAGGAGAGAGAAAGAGAGTGCCTTTCTTTTCTTTCTGGGATATGCCTTTCCAAATTGTCACCTATGCAAATATTGCTCTTTCCAGCTTCACAGCCCAGTCAGTCACCAGCCTTCTTCTCACCAGGAGCATCCACTGAGCCATCAACCACTGATGCCTTTAAAAGCCCATTCAGTAGCAGAACATGGCTGCCCAGGGTCACTCACTCACCTGCACTGGTAGTTGTAGGTTTTCAACAGAGGCTACCATCTCAGGTTAATTAAGTAACATCACTTTTCCACTCTCCAATTAATACCATTTAGCTCCTAAATAAACAGAGAGCAATTTTATAATCACTGCGATGCAAGCTACTTGTAATTACAGATTTATAAAGCCAAGCATCTAGTCCCACATTAAGGCATTTCCGAGGGCTAAATAAACGCTCAGGCATTCAGATGTGTCTGAGGCTTGTTTTTGTTGATTTCCTTTTGCCTCCCGTCCTCTCAGAACAAAGCAGCCCAACTCTGGGCTTTTGTTTTCCAGCTGGAGTCAGCCAAACTGGAGTCCCTTTTTACAGGTCCCTGAATCACCCTGTTCCTCTCTGCCTCTGTGCTTCCATTATCTAGGACTGAATACAGAGGCAGGTGTGAGTGTCTGCCATGCCAAGACTTTATAGGCAGCATAAATATATTCTGTACCTCACTGTCTTGGTTAAGCTTTCACCTGCTGTGATAAAACACCATGACCAAGAGCAACTTGGGAAGGAAAGGGTTTGGCTTATGCTTCCATACTGCTGTTTATCATTAAAGGAAATCAGGGCAGAAACTCAAACAAGGCATAAACGTGGAGGCAGGAGCTGGTGTGGAAGCCATGGAGGGGGGCTGCTTACTGAACAGCTCCTTCTGGCTTGCTCAGTCTGCTTTCTTACAACACTAAGGTGTTGTAAGAAGCTCAAGGATGGTACCACCCACAGTGAGCCCCCTCCCACATCAATCATCAGTCAAGAAAATGTCCCACTGGTTTGCCCACAAGTCAATCCAGTGGGGCATATTCTCAGTTGAAGTTCCCTCTTCCAAAATGACACAAAGCATCTAGCTAGTAGGACATAAAAGACAGGAATTCCTACTCACTACCAGGATCCTGTTACTGGAAAGTTTCTTAGCAGGATAGATATTCAACTGCAGGGAACTCAGATTTAAATCCTATATACTAATGGCAACAAATATCTTAAATATATCCCAAATACTACATGAGTATACAAAAAAAAAAGCTTATTTATCTGCCATTTAAATGTAACCGGGCATCTCTGTATCATATCTGGAAACTGACAGGCAGAAATTCAAACCAGCATTCCTTGGAAGGCCTATGATCTAGTAGTGTCTATGTGAAATTAAATCAGAGTGATAAAAAAATATAACTTGGAAACTGGAGAGATGTTTCAATGTTACTTTTGCCAGGCAAGCACAATGACTTGAGTTTAGATCTCCCGTCACACATGTAAAAGCCAGGCATGGTGGCTCACATTTATAATCACAGCACCAGGAAGACAGAGAAGAGCAACTCCCTGTAGTTTGCCAGCTGTCCAGGCTGGCTGAATTGGTGAGCTCCAGGTTCAGTGAGAGACCCTGTCTCAAAACATCATATGAAGCAAAATAGGAGATACTAGAGGTTGATCCATGGCATGTACACAGACCACAAGCCCGGGCATGCACACTCATTCACATAGATACTACACACATTCACACTCACATGCAAATACACATGTACACACACTTTCACACAGACATCAGACACCACAGACACATTTGCACACACACATGCTCACATGAATATTACACATACACACATACACACATACACACATGCTCACATGGATACTACACCTGATTCACACAAACAGACATTCACATACACACACATGCTCACATGGATACTCCAGAGACACAAACATATATCTACATATTTTATACATATATACATATACATACACACACACATATATAATTTGATGTCTATATTTTATGGGCCATACCTCATGCCAAGGTCATTCATTCCCTTTTGTTTCCTTTGTCCTGACAGCCCAGAAGGAGGTAAGCATTCCTGTCATTGTGACTTTACAAAAGAGGGAAGAAGAGACATACCAGATAGGATCCCTTGTGCCATTGTCTGACAAATCCCCATCCCAAGCCCTTCCCCTTAACCTCAGTGGGATGCAATCCTCTGCACCCACAGGGCCTTCCTCTGCAGACTGAGAATGTTCACAAGAAGAACCAGTAAAATGCACGTGCGCACACACACACACACACACCTCCATCAGAGTGGCTCCCTGCAAGCAGAGACTGCTGGAGGATGGCTTCCATCACTGTTCTCAGATGCTTTACCCCGTGGAAATCACCTTGGGTGTGAACTTAGAATTCCCAACAAGCCCCAAATGCTGCCAACACACTGGGCCTAAGAACCACACAGAAAACGGTTGCTTTACAATACACATAACTTGGTCACCCCCAACCCCAGCTCGGTTTACATTTTATCCCAGCAACCTAGTAACTACACAACATTGCATAATCGTTTAATCTCTCTGTGCCTCAGCTTCCTCACTTGTAACATAAACAATACACTATACTGCGTTGTAGAAATACATATAGGGTTACACGAAATACCTCAAAGAACATGGCTGGTACAGGAACTAAAAGGAAAAGTCAACTCATTATATTAACATCATTATTTGACTATTGATCAGGTTCCAATGGAAAGGAAGCTGGATTCTAGATCTTTATTCATTATGCACTACATCTGTGGGCCAATCCCTCAAGTCTTTTGGACTTTCGTTTCATTAAATGTAAACTGGACCTCAGCATCCCATTCTGAGCACCACTAGGTACTGGACCCGAAGCTGCTTCATCTTACCCTCACCTCTTTTCTTTAGCTGGTGAATGCCACTCCTTGACTTCATTAATGATAGTTAAATAGCAGTCACCTGTAGGATTCTATTTTTCAAAATCTACTATAATAAGTGTACTTAAATGCTTTAACCTCCCTTCTAGCCCACCACCCACCAGAGGTAGTGGAAAGGAAAGGTTAATAGGGTGAAGGAGGATGTGGACCTGTTTAAAAATAGTTCTTTGGAGAAAATCCAATCTGCATTGTCAGGATATCCGTAGATCAGTTCACATGAATCAGCAGTGTTCGCTTGATCTCCTAGCAAGCACCATTTATGAATCAGCAACAGCAATTTGATCCAGTAGAAACCTTGTGGTTCGGTCAACTGGCCCGAGTCTGGGGAAGTGACAAGAAGCCTCTAGAACACCATCAGACATTCTTTGGTGCATTTCTCACTATGAAGTTGTTCTGGCTGGTCTTGTATGTCAACTTGACACAAGCTGGAGTTATTACAGAGAAAGGAGCCTCTCTTGAGGAAATGCCTCCATGAGATCCAGCTGTAAGGCATTTTCTCAATTAGTGATCAAGGGTGGGAGGGCCTATTGTGGGTGGTGCCATCCCTGGGCTGGTAGTCTTGGGTTCTATAAGAAAGCAAGCTGAGCAAGCCAGGGGAAGCAAGCCAGTAAGCAGCAATCCTCCATGGCTTCTACATCCATTCCTGCCTCCAAGTTGCTACCCTATGTGACTTTCTGTCCTGACTTCCATTGGTGATGAACAGCAATGTGGAAGGGTAAGCTGAATAAACCCTTTCCTCCCCAACTTGCTTCTTGGTCATGATGTTTTGTGCAGAAATATAAGCCCTGATTAAGACAGAAGTCATGATAAATAATAAATAAAGAGTGGCAAGGCGAACCAATACCACACGGCATTATCATCTACTGTCTGCTGGGTTATACTTAGACCCTTTCCAAACATCATGTGTTCTCTCAAGCTTCTACTCTGGCCAAACATCACATGCCCTTCCTCCGGGCAGCTGCCAGAAAAACACCATGTGTCTGTTCTCAGTAAAACATTCTCTCATAAGACAGTCTCCAGAAAAAAAAAACATATGACAAAATTGAGTGTCCAACGAAACCAGAAATTTCCACTTTTGTAACCAACACAGTATGATGTTGGGGTTCAGTTAGACCTACAGACAGAATTCTGTATAGAATCCAAAGAGAAGAGCTAGACCCACACGAAGGGAGCACCATGCTCTGACAAAGGCTGAAGGGACATTCCTGTTACCAAATGGTGCTGGGACAAGTGACTGCACACGGAAAGCCTTACCTCATACCCCCAAAACAACCCACACCCACACACAAACGAGTTGGGATTTTTAGTGAACCATAAGTATCTTAGGTAAGATGGCATCAAAGAAATTGATTGTTAATTGCACATCAAAATCAAACTGGAAAGCATAGGTTTATCATTCTTCTTTTCCTCTATCTGCCACTACCTGAGATGACCCAAGGACTTGAAGTCTTACAGAACATCCATTAATCACCTTGGAAGTATTCTAACAGCCTTCAAATCTCACTTAGAACTAGGTGTCAGATCAAAAAGAGTGGAGTCCAGAGGTAGGAGCTCCCTCTTAAATGATGGAAATGCCCCGCCCCCACCTCCAAGCTTTCTTCCTAGGGAGACATTTCCTGTGGCTCTAGCTGCTGAGAAGGTTTCCCAGCAGCCTCTGCAAGCAATCTCTCCAGTCCAGGAGGGCATGATCTCTGATGCTTCTCAAAGGAATGTCGATGGAACATTCAGCATCATTTACCACTTTCCAAGTGACTGACACTCCACTTCCATCGCCACAGCTAGAGCTCAGGAAGGTAGACCATGCCTCTGTCAGAGGTCTTCCATGGTTCCATGTGAAACTCCTGCTGGGGCAATCCTGTTATTCCTATTCTGAATCTCCCTAGGCTGGTGGCCAAATCTGATTGGCCTGTGCACAGGCACAAATTGGTGTGGCTGTAGTCACAATGCATGCAGCCTGTCACTTAGAGAAAATGCTGATTGACAGTCCAGATCTACACCTTCACTGTCCTACTTCCTTTCAGAACAGGCACCAGGTCCGTGCATCTGACCTTGTCAGGAAGGTGAAGGCGAGGCGTTCGACTAATCTACCATCCATTCATTTTCCTGACAAGACAGTTGTGATTTTGGTCACACAAATGTTTTCTCTCAACGGTAAGTGTCATACCCAGAAATCAACAGACATTTTATTTACTGATTGGGGAAAATTTGTTACAAATCCCCCCCCCAAAACAACCATTTATTATGAATTTTCCAAGAGAGGGTAAAATTGAGATGCAAATACTCTTTATCCATAAAAGGTCACAAAAGCAGATGCTAAATTTTATGCCCATTTCATAGGTAAGTACACTGAGGTTCAGGGTTGTAGTGAATCCCAGTGCCTCACAGCCAGTCACTGGCTGCATGTTCTGCAAGTCTCATAGTATCCACGTCTGCCCACCTTATCCCTATGGTGAAATCAAGCAAGAGCCAAAAGTAATAACGGAGGCTGTAGGCTGCTAACAAACCACTTCCCAGAGGTCCTCACAGTAAAAGAGAAGTTCTAACGTTCTCTCAGCCCAGAGGTTTCCCCCTTCCTTGTAGCACAGTAAACAAGGAGGTGAGAGGAAGCAATGTGAGGACAGACATCTTCCTTTATGTCAATTACTAATGGAACGGAAGTATCGGGGCCTTCGGGAGCTATGGAACACAACTCTTACAAGCTCAGCCTGTAGAACAATCCCTTTGCCCAGCCTCAGCTCAAGGCTGGGAGGAATCACACACACACACACACACACACACACACACACACACACACACACACACTCCCCACGCATTTCCCACTGGCTCTTCAATGGGGTAAGGATTCTCTTACTGCAGTGTTATTGGGGGTTGGGGAGAGACACCCAGGGTAACCAAGGTTACCAGGCCAAAGCCTGCTCAGATTCATCTACTTGAGAGGAGGCTCCTAAGAGCTCTGGCTTAGGGCAGTCAGCAATCACAGCAGTGTGGTATTCCTGCACCTCTCCCCCCTTCCCAGGCAAGGCCACATCCTGGACCACACATGAGTAAACTCCACATGGGTCCCAGGAATGACAAACTTCCAGACCATTCTGATAGGTGTTATGGAGTGAGACATGCTGATTTATAAGAGGATCAGCTGTTCCTGTCACTTGATAACTGACTGAGGCTGCTTCATGGTTCCACAGGGGAAATTCTAGAAAAAGGGAGCACTAGAAAAGGGAGCACTAACAGTGAGGGAGGACGGGGAGGGCATCACACACCCAAAAGAGCACGGCCAGAGGACATCTGCCTGATGGGTGGACTGGACAATGCTGGCCAGCTTGGCCTTTCTGTTTTCTTTATGCATAAAGACCCTTGGTCCCAACTAAGAGAACTCCAAGTCTCCCATGGGGACCCCAGGAAAGGTGAGGAAGACCAGGCATAGCCAAGATGTGTATTAAGAACATAAACAAATGAAAGTTTTCCCTGGAACATCCTAGAAATGTCCTATGAATAAAATAGTTAGGGATTTGGGTCAGAAAGAAATGTGAGAATTAGGTGAAAATGCTCCTTCTGGGGAGAGAGAGCAAACCTCCTGCTCTGAGAGCTGGCCTCTTTTACGATCCCATGGGCTCAGGTGAAAAGTAGGGGGAAATATCAGAAAACAGCTTCACAGGTAGGGATCCACCTGAGTAGTCCTGTATTGGTTAAGGGAATTGAATTTGTAACTTAAGCCTCTCTTCAAATAGAGCATCAAGCCAAGGCTACTTCACCAGTGAATGCTGCCAGACTTCACTGAATGCAGACCAGTTCTGTGCAAGACCCTCAAGGAAGTTAGAAGAGGGAGGGGGACCCTAAGCCAGGTGATGTCACCCTGACATTAAAACCAGACAAGCATGTCACATAAAACTGTTAACCAGTGTCTACCACAGCAAAAGCTTTCTTCCACTTTTAAAATCTTACCATTTTCTTAATTTGTGTGCACGGGGCTTACACGTATGCCACTGCACATCTGTCAGAGGAGAACTTGTGGTAATCAGTTCTTTTGTTCCCACCATGTGGGTCCCAGGGACCAAACTTCTGTCACTGGCCTTGTCAGCAAGTACTTTGCCCACTGAAATTTCTCTGCATCACATTTAAAAAGTAAAGCTTGGGGCTGGAGAGATGGCTCAGTGGTTAAGAGCACCAGCTACTCTTCCAGGGGTCCTGAGTTCAATTCTCAGCAACCACATGGTAGCTCACAACCATCTGTAATGAGGTCTGGAGCCCTCTTCTGGTGTGTCTGAAGACAGATACAGTGTACTCATATACATAAAATGAATAAGTCTTTTTAAAAAATCAAATTGACAAATTCTTAAACAGCAACCCCCCCAAAAAGAATAAAGCTTAAAAATAATATATGACTTCAAATTTAAAATTATATGGAAACCATAATACATTATGACCACATATAATTTATCCAAAAATGTTGAATAGGTCATATAATTTTATTAAAAAGCTAAAAAAAAAAAAGAAAGAAAAATAAAAGGTGACCATCTCCATAGACAAATGTATTGGCAGACTCCAGCATCCACCCCAGAAAACAACTTTCAGCAAAGAACAGAAGAAAATTGTCTTACCTTGATAAAAATATCTACAAAAATCCGCCATTGGCTTGTTTTTCAATGGCCATAGCCTAGGCTTTATGCCTAGGATCAGACACAAAACAGGAATCACCCCCCATGCTTGTGTAAGTGGCTGTCTGTGTAACAAGGTGGGAAAAACTAGAGACATCTGGATTAGAGAGGAAAATGGGAAGCTGAAAGCATCCTTTCAGGGTCTGCCTGGACCCTGTCCTGGCTGGATGTTTCTGCAGGGCTGCTCTGGTCATCCTGCAAGATTCTGTAAAGGTTACAAGAATGAGTTCTGTGTTTTTGCTAGCTATCTGCTGTCTGATTTTTGGTCTTTCTCTTTGGCTGGCTGTGTGTTTTATAAACACTTGGTTCACAATTGAAGGGTATGGCTAAGGTGGCTTGTTCTCAGGATAGAATTGTTAAAACTAAGGGCTGCGATCCTGTTAACTATAGGGCTATCATAGCAGAAGGGCTGTGGTAACGGTATCAGGATGAATGATGCAGAGAATTATAATGGTGGCTTCAGAATTACAACAAGGTTAAGTACATTATTCATGTGTTTACACAGGTCTGGAGGCACTCCAATGATTAAAGGGAAATCTTTTCATCAAAGGGTGCTGAACCATTAATTTCCCGACCACATAGAAAATAAAGAGACTGTGAACCATCCATTTTACTACAAACGAAACAACAGCGACAGCAATAAAAACCTAACATGGATCTTAGGCCTGCTTATAAAACCTGTAATGTGAAACTTCCGAGAGAAAATATAAAAATAAATATCTATGACTTGAAATATGGGAAATACTTCCTATATAGACAGCTAAATCATAAAGAGAGAGACTGACATCAGATGTCACCAGGTCACAGCTATCTGCTTGGGAAGAGGCAGTTAGGGTGGAATAGGACCTCATGGGAATCGACATGAAACAGTTTTTTTGTTTGGTTTGTTTTTAGTTTTTTGATTTATGGGTTCTTATACAACTCACACAGAGCCCAGCAGTATCTTCGTATTTATCTGGGAGCTGGCATTTTCTGACCACACAAAAGTTCACACGCTGATATCTGCAGTGTTATTGGCAAAACACTTGGAAGGAGCCAAGATATCCTTCAGACGATGGACAGGCATACAAGCCTCCACAATTCGCTCAAGGGAAATTTCTCGATGAAGGACATGACCTGTCCGTCCCTAGAAGTCATGCAGGAACCACCATGAGTGTGTATAGCCAAGCAGAGGAAGCCAGTCAGAAAAATCTCCCACTGCAGGATTCCAACCATACGACATTCTTGAACTGGTAAAAATATAAAAATATAAAAAGGGGCTTGGGGGAGGGGCGGGTGGAGAGCATCAGATTTTTAGGGTGATGAAAGTATTCAGTATGACAATATTACACATTTGTCCAAACCCATGAAATGAACCAGCTGGAGCTGAAATGTGGACGACAGACTGTGCACCTCACTGAGAGTAGATCCTAGGAAAGAAGACAGCAGGCAGGATGGAGTGCTTACAAAAACCTTCTGCTTTCTGGTCAAGTGGTCTGTGGACCTAAACCTGTAGTAAAATCATCCTTAAAGAGCAAAGGTGATCAGCAAAGGGGTTTAAAAAAAAGCCTCATTATCTTAAAGCTCAAATTAAAATAAATGATAAATAACAAACAAACAAATAGGATCTGAAAGCATACCACTAGGAGCTGGAGAAAATGGCTCGGCAGATAAAAGCGTTGCCTGCTCTTACAAAAGAACCTGAGTTCAAATCCCAGCACCCACATGTCAGCTCACAACTATCTCTAATTCCATCCCAGGGAATACAATACCCTCTTCTGACCTCTGCAGGCAAGCACGCATGCACAAAAAACAAAAATGTTTTTAAAAGCACACTTCTAAAAGTGGAGAATTACTCGGTTGCCTTATCAGAGATGTCCAGATGGCAAATAAACACATGAGAAACAGCTGACCACACTTTGTTGCATTTATTACGAGGAAACTAAAACCAAAAAGACCGAGAGAGTGTTGGCAGAGACAGGCAGCAACTGGAGTTCTTCACCGCTGTCAGGGATGGGAGATCATAAAATGTAGACATTGTAGAACGGTTTGGTCATTGCCTAAAACACTAAATCTGTATCAACCATAAGATCTGGCCCCTATGTCTAGGCATTTAACCAAGAAAAAAAGCTTTATGCATAAAAATGCTTGTACACACAATTGCTCATAGAGGTTTGTTTTATATTATCCTGTTAGTGCTATTTTTCATGGTACTGTCTTAGTTAGGGTTTTACTGCTGTGAACAAACACCATAACCAATGTAACTCTTATAAGAACAACACTTAATTGGGGGTAGGCTTACAGGTTCAGAGGTTCAGTCCAGTATCATTAAGGTGGGAGCATGGCAGAGTCCAGGCAGGCATGGTGCAGGAGGAGCTGAAAGTTCTACATCTTCATCTGAAGGCTGCTAAAAGAATACTGACTTCCAGGCAGCTAGGGTAAGGGTCTTATAGCCCACACCCACAGTGACACACCTTCTCCAATAAGGTGATGCCTCCTAATAGTGCCATTCCCTGGGCCAAGAATGTACAAACCATTATACTCTTTGGCCCACATAGGCTTGTTCAAACACATGAGTCTGTGGGGGCCATTTCAGTATGTGGCATAGAGACTGATTTTGTAAAGAACATAGTTGCTTTTTGCCCTTATCTGAATAGTCTACCTGAGGCTAAGGTAAAGAGATTTATATTAATTGCATTGACAAAGGAAGTCTCAAAAGAATCCCAGCAGAGACTTTGTTCTCTGGTAAAGTCTCATGAAGAGCATTTTGAACAAGTGTAGCAAGCCAGTAAGCAACATCCCTCCATGGCCTCTGTATCAGCTCCTGCCTCCGAGTTCCTGACCTGCTTGAGTTCCAGCCCTGACTTCCTTTTGTGATGAGCAGAAGTGTGGAAAGTGTAAGCTGAATAAACCCTTTCCTTCCCAACTTGCTTCTTGGTCATTTGTACAGGAATGGAAACCCTGACTAAGTCAAATATTTTATTGAGTTCTTATATCTCTATCTCCCTTCAAACCCCCCCCCCAAGCTAGGTAGGAAAGAAAGGTTAGAGGGGAAAGGGGACATGGACCTCTTTCAGCCAACAAAACAGACTACTTCCTGCTGATTAGAGGTGTCTTGAGTTCCTTGGGGCAAGTCCAATCTTCCTTGACAGGAGCTCCCCAACTTCTTTACAAACCTCAACAGCAACCAGGAGCAACAGGAGGAAGAGCTGCCACCACAAGCCCTCTCTGAGCTCTCCCATTTCAGAGTCCCCAGAATTAAACTACCTGCAGCTGGCAAAAGTCTGGGCCCTGCTAGAGCATGAGGTAACCCCGCTGGGAAGCAGAGTGGGGTTAAAACAACAAACATCCACACACTGTAGCTGGGTTTCTAAAGAAGCCACAGTTCTCGCCATATTATCCCCAAACAGAGAACAATCCAGAACTTCCGACACCCATCACTCGGTGGGGAGAAAACTAACATGTCCATATGTACACAACAGACTCAGAGCAGAGCAGGACTGGGATGGGGGGGGGATGCTGATATGCAGAACTTTTGTCAGCTCGAGGCGAATGATGCAGGATGGCAGAGGAGACTGCAATGCATTTTCTGTTTATATAATTCTCTGGAAAATGAAAATGTGCCTGAGGTGACATGGCACAGTCGTCATTGACTGCAAGGGGCAAGGGGCCGCAGACATGTTCTTTATTTGTTTGACAGATCTGTCAGGTTTTTTTTTAATTAGATATTTTCATTTACATTTTAAATGCTATCCCCTTTCCTAGTTTCCTCTCCTAAAATCCCCTATACCCTCCCCCAACCCTGCTTCCCAACCCACCCACTCCCACTTCCTGGCCCTGGCATTCCCCCGTACTGGGGCATATAATCTTCGCAAGACAAAGGGCCTCTCCTCCCATTGATGGCTGATTAGGCCATCCTCTGCTATATATGCAGCTAGAGACACGAGCTCTGGGGGTACTGATTAGTTCATGTTGTTGTTCCTCCTCTAGGGTTTCAGACTCCTTCAGCTCCTTGAGTACTTTCTCTAGCTCCTTCATTGGGGGCCCTGTGTTCTATCCAATAGCTGACTGTGAGCATCCATTTCTGTATTTGCCAGGCACTGGCATAGCCTCACAAGAGAGAGCTGTATTAGGGTCCTGTCAGCAAAAGCTTTCTAGCATATGTAATAGTGTCTGGGTTGGGTGGTTGTTTATGGAATGGATCCCCAGGTGGGGCAGTCTCTGGATGGTCCGTCTGTCTCAGCTCCAAATTTTGTCTTTGAAACTCCTTCCATGGGTATTTTATTCCGCATTCTAAGAAGGAATGAAGTATCCACACTTTGGTCTTCCTTCTTCTTGAGTTTCATGTGTTTTGCAAATTGTATCTTGTGTATTCTAAGGTTCTGGGCTAATAGCCACTTACCAGTGAGTGCATATCATGTGTGTTCTTTTGTGATTGGGTTACCTCACTCAGATCAAAAATTCAGGTGACAGCAGATGCTAGAGAGGATGTGGAGAAAGAGGAACATTCCTCCATTGCTGGTGGGATTGCAAGCTGGTACAACCACTCTGGAAATCAGTTTTTTCAGTTCCTCAGAAAATTGGACAGAGTAGTACCGGAAGATCCAGCAATACCTCTCCTGGGCATATACCCAGAAGAAGTTCCATCCACTATGTTCATAGCAGCCTTATTTATAATAGCCAGAAGCTGAAAAGAACCCAGATGTCCCTAAACAGATGATGGATACAGAAAATGTGGTACATTTACACAATGGAGTACTACTCAGCTATTAAAAAGAATGAATTTATGAAATTCTTAGGCAAATGGATGGATCTGTCAGTTTTTTACACAATTGCACCCTCACATTGTAAAGTATCTTTCTAGGGTATTTACACTCCGAACCCTTCACAGAGTCTGAGTAGAGAGAGTGGCCCACAGCAGGGAGCCTTTGAGAGACTGTAGGGGGATGTTGTGTGAACAGATAGTCCCTGCCAGTGCCCCAGGGAAGGAAGAATACAGTAGAACTGATTCCCATCATGCACTGGGTGTGTGTCTGTGGCATGCATGAGGCCAAGTGTCTGAACATACCAAAACCTGTCTTGACTAATCTCACATAGGAGCTCTATTTATGAGGACTATCACAAACCTCACTCTATAAATAGGTGAACTGGAATTTAAAAAAAACAAACAAACAAAAAAAAACCAAATAAAACCGCTGGAGTCACCCAGCTACAGCAACAGAATCGGGGTCTGTTTGTAAGATCTATGGCTTAAATTATCTGTGGAAATAGGTGGTCAACATTTGAGAACAAATAGGCAACCCGGGTTTATATCTGGCCGACTGGAACCCACCTCTTCTATAATCTCACAATACCAAACTAAAACCTATGTGTTCTTCTCAAATAGATGTAATTTTATAAAAATAAAAGGAATGCCAGAAGCCAGTTACTGTGCACAGTAGGGGTAGAAAGCAAGAGGGATAAGTTACTACTTCCTGCATGGCTGGTTTCTCCAGGGCACTCAACCTCCCAGGGTTCCCTGGAGTTCCTTGCTATGCAGCAAGGTAGAAAAGTTTTCTGCCTTTCTCAAAAAGTTGGGCTCCTCAGCCTGCATCTTGTTACTCAGGGCACTTGGGATCAACCACAGGGTGTTTCTCAGGATGCTGGTGGCCTGCTCAGTACCACACCTGTTTGGTATGTTCAATACACCACACTCCCTTCTGTTTTCCTAGCAAAGGCCTTCCTTTGGTACGAACCACATAGGGAGAAGCAGTCGCTATCTATGAGCCCTTTCCTGTCAAAGCCCACATGATCCTCAGAACACCCTAAAACACCCACTACTTACCAAAAAAAAGGTTCCCCAGAATCGATGGAGTGTTGGCAGATGTGAGGGGAAAACACGGGCCACATTAGGAGGGGCAGAATCTGCCGAAGTAGCATGGCCACCCAGCTTGATCGGCCACTTTGAGACATGCAAGTTATTACTGGTAATCGATCTTCTCTTCAGTATTAAAATGGATCTGCACAACCAACTATTGTAATGAAAAACTATCCAAATATGCTGCGCGGTTTGTTTCTCTCTAAGAAAAAAAAAAAGACAATAAACATAATTTAAAGGTTTCCTCGTGGATCGTGGTGGTATAGTACAGCACATGAAATAAATGCCATTTGTATTCTAAATCAGCCATTTTTCCCCCCAGCATTAGCAGGTGTTTTCTTAAGCCCTTGAGTTTCCATTCGCTGCAAGACGAAGTCTAGTCAAGTCTGTTTGCATTCTGTAAGGCAGGAGTCAGCAAGGAGTCTGTAATAAACACACAAAGTGTGAGCCTGGGAGTGTACAGAGACGTACCAAGGCTATGTGTTTTCACATTGGGGGTTGGGCCCTAGAAAGTGCAACCGTAGCCTCTTAGAATTCTATAATGATGGCTGGAGAGATGGTTCAGTGGTTAAGGTCTGCTCTCCCAGACCAGAGGTCCTGAATTCAATTCCCAGCAACCACATGATGGCTCACAACCATCTATAATGGGATCTGATGCCTTCTTCTGGTGTGTCTGAGGACAGTGACACTGTACTCACATACATAAAAGAAATAAATCTTTAGAAAGAAAAGAATTCTATAATGAACCTACTACTCATTCATGGGTTTCTTCCTACTGCAAGGCTGAGTCTGAGATGAGTGAATCGCCCTTTCCCTGCGGGTGGCAGAACCCACCTCAGCACCTACATGTTATGAGGAACAATCCCAAGCCTTATAACTAACACAACCATGTGTGTGTGTGTGTGTGTGTGTGTGTGTGTGTGTGTGTGTGTGTGTGTTAAACACAACAAATCCCGACTGCCGCTTAGCGCCACCTCCGCTCAACCTCCACTCCTTTGTTTTTCAGTGAGACTTTCCAGATTGCTGAACTAAAGGCAAGAGAATTTTATAAGCCATCAGATAAAGTTTGTTGATCTCGTAGACACAGATAAGAACAGGCAAGAGGCTGCCCCCTTACTAAGTGACTTCCTCGCTTGGTCCGGGACCCGCCGAACTTAGGAAATTAGTCTGAACAGGTGAGAGGGTGCGCCAGAGAACCTGACAGCTTCTGGAACAGGCAGAAGCACAGAGGCGCTGAGGCAGCACCCTTTGTGGGCCGGGGACAGCCGGCCACCGTCCGGACCGGAGGACAGGTGCCCGCCCAGCTGGGGAGGCGGCCTAAGCCACAGCAGCAGCGGTCGCCATCTTGGTCCCGGGACTCCAAGGAACTTAGGAATTTAGTCTGCTTAGGTGAGAGTCTGTACCACCTGGGAACTGCCAAAGCAACACAGTGTCTGAGAAAGGTCCTGTTTTGGGCCTTCTTCTTCGGCCAGGAGGAGGTCCAAATACAAGATATCTGCGCACCTTCCCTGTAAGAGAGCTTGCCAGCAGAGAGTCCTCTGAGCACTGAAACTCAGAGGAGAGAATCTGTCTCCCAGGTCTGCTGATAGACGGTAACAGAATCACCAAAAGAATAATCTCTAAACAGAGTCAACTATAACTACTAACTCCAGAGATTACCAGATGGCGAAAGGTAAACGGAGGAATCTTACTAACAGGAACCAAGACCACTCACCATCACCAGAACCCAGCACACCCACTTCGCCCAGTCCAGGGAACCCCAACACACCTGAGAACCTAGACCTAGATTTAAAAGCATATCTCATGATGATGGTAGAGGACATCAAGAAGGACTTTAATAAATCACTTAAAGAAATACAGGAGAACACTGCTAAAGAGTTACAAGTCCTTAAAGAAAAACAGGAAAACACAATCAAACAGGTAGAAGTCCTTACAGAAAAAGAGGAAAAAACATACAAACAGGTGATGGAAATGAACAAAACCATACTAGACCTAAAAAGGGAAGTAGACACAATAAAGAAAACTCAAAGCGAGGCAACACTAGAGATAGAAACCCTAGGAAAGAAATCTGGAACCATAGATTTGAGCATCAGCAACAGAATACAAGAGATGGAAGAGAGAATCTCAGGTGCAGAAGATTCCATAGAGAACATCGGCACAACAATCAAAGAAAATGGAAAATGCAAAAAGATCCTAACTCAAAATATCCAGGAAATCCAGGACACAATAAGAAGACCAAACGTACGGATAATAGGAGTGGATGAGAATGAAGATTTTCAACTCAAAGGTCCAGCAAACATCTTCAACAAAATTATTGAAGAAAACTTCCCAAATCTAAAGAATGAGATGCATATGAACATACAAGAAGCCTACAGAACTCCAAATAGACTGGACCAGAAAAGAAATTCCTCCCGACACATAATAATCAGAACATCAAATGCACTAAATAAAGATAGAATACTAAAAGCAGTAAGGGAAAAAGGTCAAGTAACATATAAAGGCAAGCCTATCAGAATTACACCAGATTTTTCACCAGAGACTATGAAAGCCAGAAGAGCCTGGACAGATGTTATACAGACACTAAGAGAACACAAACTGCAGCCCAGGCTACTATACCCAGCCAAACTCTCAATTATCATAGAGGGAGAAACCAAAGTATTCCACGACAAAACCAAATTCACGCATTATCTCTCCACGAATCCAGCCCTTCAAAGGATAATAACAGAAAAAAACCAATACAAGAACGGGAACAACGCCCTAGAAAAAACAAGAAGGTAATCCCTCAACAAACCTAAAAGAAGACAGCCACAAGAACAGAATGCCACCTTTAACAACTAAAATAACAGGAAGCAACAATTACTTTTCCTTAATATCTCTTAACATCAATGGTCTCAACTCGCCAATAAAAAGACATAGACTAACAAACTGGCTACACAAACAAGACCCAACATTTTGCTGCTTACAGGAAACTCATCTCAGAGAAAAAGATAGACACTACCTCAGAATGAAAGGCTGGAAAACAATTTTCCAAGCAAATGGTATGAAGAAACAAGCAGGAGTAGCCATCCTAATATCTGATAAGATTGACTTCCAACCCAAAGTCATCAAAAAAGACAAGGAGGGACACTTCATTCTCATCAAAGGTAAAATCCTCCAAGAGGAACTCTCAATTCTGAATATCTATGCTCCAAATACAAGAGCAGCCACATTCACTAAAGAAACTTTAGTAAAGCTCAAAGCACACGTTGCGCCTCACACAATAATAGTGGGAGACTTCAACACACCACTTTCACCAATGGACAGATCATGGAAACAGAAACTAAACAGGGACACACTGAAACTAACAGAAGTGATGAAACAAATGGATCTGACAGATATCTACAGAACATTTTACCCTAAAACAAAAGGATATACCTTCTTCTCAGCACCTCATGGTACCTTCTCCAAAATTGACCACATAATAGGTCACAAATCAGGCCTCAACAGATTCAAAAATATTGAAATTGTCCCATGTATCCTATCAGATCACCATGCACTAAGGCTGATCTTCAATAACAAAATAAATAACAGAAAGCCAACATTCACATGGAAACTGAACAACACTCTTCTCAATGATACCTTGGTCAAGGAAGGAATAAAGAAAGAAATTAAAGACTTTTTAGAGTTTAATGAAAATGAAGCCACAACGTACCCAAACCTTTGGGACACAATGAAAGCATTTCTAAGAGGGAAACTCATAGCTATGAGTGCCTTCAAGAAAAAACGGGAGAGAGCACATACTAGCAGCTTGACAACACATCTAAAAGCTCTAGAAAAAAAGGAAGCAAATTCACCCAAGAGGAGTAGACGGCAGGAAATAATCAAACTCAGGGGTGAAATCAACCAAGTGGAAACAAGAAGAACTATTCAAAGAATTAACCAAACGAGGAGTTGGTTCTTTGAGAAAATCAACAAGATAGATAAACCCTTAGCTAGACTCACTAAAGGGCACAGGGACAAAATCCTAATTAACAAAATCAGAAATGAAAAGGGAGACATAACAACAGATCCTGAAGAAATCCAAAACACCATCAGATCCTTCTACAAAAGGCTATACTCAACAAAACTGGAAAACCTGGACGAAATGGACAAATTTCTGGACAGATACCAGGTACCAAAGTTGAATCAGGATCAAGTTGACCTTCTAAACAGTCCCATATCCCCTAAAGAAATAGAAGCAGTTATTAATAGTCTCCCAGCCAAAAAAAGCCCAGGACCAGACGGGTTTAGTGCAGAGTTCTATCAGACCTTCAAAGAAGATCTAACTCCAGTTCTGCACAAACTTTTTCACAAGATAGAAGTAGAAGGTATTCTACCCAACTCATTTTATGAAGCCACTATTACTCTGATACCTAAACCACAGAAAGATCCAACAAAGATAGAGAACTTCAGACCAATTTCTCTTATGAACATCGATGCAAAAATCCTTAATAAAATTCTCGCTAACCGAATCCAAGAACACATTAAAGCAATCATCCATCCTGACCAAGTAGGTTTTATTCCAGGGATGCAGGGATGGTTTAATATACGAAAATCCATCAATGTAATCCATTATATAAACAAACTCAAAGACAAAAACCACATGATCATCTCGTTGGATGCAGAAAAAGCATTTGACAAGATCCAACACCCATTCATGATAAAAGTTCTGGAAAGATCAGGAATTCAAGGCCAATACCTAAACATGATAAAAGCAATCTACAGCAAACCAGTAGCCAACATCAAAGTAAATGGAGAGAAGCTGGAAGCAATCCCACTAAAATCAGGGACTAGACAAGGCTGCCCACTTTCTCCCTACCTTTTCAACATAGTACTTGAAGTATTAGCCAGAGCAATTCGACAACAAAAGGAGATCAAGGGGATACAAATTGGAAAAGAGGAAGTCAAAATATCACTTTTTGCAGATGATATGATAGTATATATAAGTGACCCTAAAAATTCCAACAGAGAACTCCTAAACCTGATAAACAGCTTCGGTGAAGTAGCTGGATATAAAATTAACTCAAACAAGTCAATGGCCTTTCTCTACACAAAGAATAAACAGGCTGAGAAAGAAATTAGGGAAACAACACCCTTCTCAATAGCCACAAATAATATAAAATATCTCGGCGTGACTCTAACGAAGGAAGTGAAAGATCTGTATGATAAAAACTTCAAGTCCCTGAAGAAAGAAATTAAAGAAGATCTCAGAAGATGGAAAGATCTCCCATGCTCATGGATTGGCAGGACCAACATTGTAAAAATGGCTATCTTGCCAAAAGCAATCTACAGATTCAATGCAATCCCCATTAAAATTCCAACTCAATTCTTCAACGAATTAGAAGGAGCAATTTGCAAATTCATCTGGAATAACAAAAAACCGAGGATAGCAAAAACTCTTCTCAAGGATAAAAGAACCTCTGGTGGAATCACCATGCCTGACCTAAAGCTTTACTACAGAGCAATTGTGATAAAAACTGCATGGTACTGGTATAGAGACAGACAAGTGGACCAATGGAATAGAATTGAAGACCCAGAAATGAACCCACACACCTATGGTCGCTTGATCTTCGACAAGGGAGCCAAAACCATCCAGTGGAAGAAAGACAGCATTTTCAACAATTGGTGCTGGCACAACTGGTTGTTATCATGTAGAAGAATGCGAATCGATCCATACTTATCTCCTTGTACTAAGGTCAAATCTAAGTGGATCAAGGAACTTCACATAAAACCAGAGACACTGAAACTTATAGAGGAGAAAGTGGGGAAAAGCCTTGAAGATATGGGCACAGGGGAAAAATTCCTGAACAGAACAGCAATGGCTTGTGCTGTAAGATCGAGAATTGACAAATGGGACCTAATGAAACTCCAAAGTTTCTGCAAGGCAAAAGACACTGTCTATAAGACAAAAAGACCACCAACAGACTGGGAAAGGATCTTTACCTATCCTAAATCAGATAGGGGACTAATATCCAACATATATAAAGAACTCAAGAAGGTGGACCTCAGAAAATCAAATAACCCCCTTAAAAAATGGGGCTCAGAACTGAACAAAGAATTCTCACCTGAGGAATACCGAATGGCAGAGAAGCACCTGAAAAAATGTTCAACATCCTTAATCATCAGGGAAATGCAAATCAAAACAACCCTGAGATTCCACCTCACACCAGTGAGAATGGCTAAGATCAAAAATTCAGGTGACAGCAGATGCTGGCGAGGATGTGGAGAAAGAGGAACACTCCTCCATTGTTGGTGGGATTGCAGGCTTGTACAACCACTCTGGAAATCAGTCTGGCGGTTCCTCAGAAAATTGGACATAGTACTACCGGAGGATCCAGCAATACCTCTCCTGGGCATATATCCAGAAGAAGCCCCAACTGGTAAGAAGGACACATGCTCCACTATGTTCATAGCAGCCTTATTTATAATAGCCAGAAACTGGAAAGAACCCAGATGCCCCTCAACAGAGGAATGGATACAGAAAATGTGGTACATCTACACAATGGAGTACTACTCAGCTATTAAAAAGAATGAATTTATGAAATTCCTAGCCAAATGGATGGACCTGGAGAGCATCATCCTGAGTGAGGTAACACAATCACAAAGGAACTCACACAATATGTACTCACTGATAAGTGGATACTAGCCCAAAACCTAGGATACCCACGATATAAGATACAATTTCCTAAACACATGAAACTCAAGAAAAATGAAGACTGAAGTGTGGACACTATGCCCCTCCTTAGAAGTGGGAACAAAACACCCATGGAAGGAGTTACAGAAACAAAGTTTGGAGCTGAGATGAAAGGATGGACCATGTAGAGACTGCCATATCCAGGGATCCACCCCATAATCAGCATCCAAACGCTGACACCATTGCATATACTAGCAAGATTTTATCGAAAGGACCCAGATGTAGCTGTCTCTTGTGAGACTATGCCAGGGCCCAGCAAACACAGAAGTGGATGCTCACAGTCAGCTAATGGATGGATCACAGGGCTCCCAATGGAGGAGCTAGAGAAAGTACCCAAGGAGCTAAAGGGATCTTCAACCCTATAGGTGGAACAACATTAAGAACTAACCAGTACCCCTGAGCTCTTGACTCTAGCTGCGTATGTATCAAAAGATGGCCTAGTCGGCCATCACTGGAAAGAGAGGCCCATTGGACACGCAGACTTTGTGTGCCCCGGTACAGGGGAACGCCAGGGCCAAAGGGGGGGAGTGGGTGGGTAGGGGAGTGGGGGTGGGTGGGTAAGGGGGACTTTTGGTATAGCATTGGAAATGTAAATGAGCTAAATACCTAATAAAAAATGGAAAAAAAAAATTCCCATCAACACCTGTAGAAAAAAAAAAAAAAAAAAAAAACTAAGTGACTTCCTCGCCCACACCCTACAACGCCCCTTGGATTAACAGAGCTTTAAGCAGGTGTGGGCGAGCATCCAGATAGCCATGTGAATGTGCCTTACCTGCTGTGATGAACAATTCCCTCAACCTGTAAAGCAAAAGATTCAAGCTACCCTCAAGCTACCTTTCGTCAGGTATTTGGTCACAGCAATAAGAAAGGTGACAAGTGGATTTGCTAAGTATATACAGATGTGTAAATTTTACTCATCAAGGCCTGAAGTATTCATGTTGCCCTAGGAAGGTTCCCCCTGGTCCTCCTGCAGCCAGGTCGAGCCCTCACACAGCTCAACACTCTCATTCAACTCTTTTGGGTTTCACAGGATGGAACTGTGGGGCATATGAGGTCTCGCTTGTTGTTTTCACACAGCAGACTATTGTTTGTTTAAGATTTATTTTATTTTTATGCACACATGTGTATGTGTATGTGCATTTATACACACCTACTCAAGGTCAGACAAAGGTGTCAGATCCTCTGGAGCTGGAATTACAGGAGACTGTGAGCTGCTCAGCTGAACTGGGAACTGAACTCAGGTCCTCTGCAAGAACCACAAGTGCACACAACTGCTGAGTCATCTCTCCAGCTCCAATATGCTGTCCTTAAAAGTCATCAAGGCTGTATGAATGAACATGGATGAACAGATATCTCACTGGTAGAATATATAGCCCTTTGGACACTTGTCCAAGAGTGGTGTGGTTGGATCGTGTGGTAGACCTGTTTCTAGCTTTTTGAGCCATGGCCACACCCATTTCTGTCATGGTTGCATGAGTTTCTATTCCTACCAGAATGAGTAAGTGTGTTCCGCTCCCCCCCACACACACACCCAGCATTTTCTTCATTTGGGTCTGGGTGGTGGTGGTAGAAGTTTTTTCCGTGTGTTCACATGGTTGGCTGGTTGCCTGCTTGGTTGGATCTTGCCCATTAGGAGGGAGGTAAGATAAAATCATCTCACAAGTGGTTTTAGTTTGCATTTCCCTAACCACATTTGCACTTCCTCTTTTGAGAATGCTCTCTTTACTTCCATGCCCCATTTTTAACTGGGTTTTCTTGATGCTTAGCTGTTTCAGCTCTCTGTATACTTTAGATACTAACCCTCTGTCCGATGTATACATAGTAAGGACTTTTCCCCATTCCACAGGCTGCCTCTCTACTTGGATGGCACTGCCCTTTGTTGTATGGAAGCTCTTTAGCCAGTTTGTCAATTGTTGGTCATAATTCCTGTGCTGCTGCTGCTCTGATCCCTATTCATAAAGTTCTCTCCTGTGACAATGAGCTCAACAGAATTCTCCACGATCTCCTCTGCCAGATCCGGGGTCTAAGGTCTTAGGGTGAAGTCTTTGATCCGTTTAGTGTTGAGGTTTGTGGAAACTGAGAGATGAGACTCCAGCTTCATTCTTCTACACGTGGATATCCAACATGATCACGTCTGGGCATGTGGGGTTCAACATATGTAAAACAAACAGTTGTAATCCACTACGTCAATGATCTCAAGGATAAAATGACAGATGATCATCTCATTCAATGCAGAAAAGGCCTTTGAAAGAAAAAAAAAACTAACATCCCGTTATAATGCAACTCCTGGAGAATTGAGGGAAACAGAGCTGTATCTCAACATGATAAAGCCCTGTACAGCAGGCCTACACCTGATGTCTTGCTGAAGAGGAAAACAACTCAAAGAATTTATAATAAAACTGAGAACAAGACATAGATACCCACCCTCCATGCACCTACTCAATAGACTACTGCCAAGCCTTAGCAAAAGCAACAACAAAACTGAACCAGACAAAGGGAATTAAAATGGGAAACTAAGAAGTCAAAGCATCTTTGTTTTCAGATGACGTGATTTTACATTTGAAGGACCCTAAAGACCTCACTAGAAAACCCCTATACATGATAAGCACACTCATCAAAGAAGCAGGAAATAAAGTTAACACGGGAAAACGGTTAGCCTTCTTAAACACAGACAATAAAATCAGGGAAACTATCATTCACAATAGCCTAAAAATATCTTGGAATAAGGATAGGAAGTGAGAGATTTGTATAATGAAAACCTGAAGATACTTTAAAAAAAGAAAAAAGAAAAAAGCAACCAAAGAAGATGCTGGAAGATGGAAAGACCCCTCCCCCTATACCCATGGAGTGGCAAGATCAATATTGTAAAAGCAGTCTATGAACCCAACACAATTTCCCAATTTCCATCAAAATTCTAGCACGATTCTGGTGGGAAAAAGAATCTTATCTAGAAACACAAAAGACTGAGGCCAGCTCAAACAGTCTGCCTATATCTGTCCTTGCACCACTACACAACGCCCCAGCTTGTCTCCAGGGATGTCCTTCATAGCCAGGTCTATTCTGTGTGGTTCTTGTGCAACCATCCAGGCCTCTGGTATTTCTGCTTATGTGGTATACTTTTCTCTATTCTTTTACATCCAACTACATGAATTTAAGGTACATCTTTCACAAATGACACAGACTTAGGCCCTGATGTCCCGTCCACTGGGACAATGACTGTTTTTATGACAGAGTACTCAGCAGATTCACATTTAACATGGTTGCTCATGCTGAGTGGATCTAGGCCTGGAAATTCTCCTTTTAGGATCTTCCCTCTTCCTTCTTTATAAACCACCCTCTTTTATGTTTAGTATTTCTTAGTATACGCTTAATTTTTTCCAACTGGCATCTTAGTTTTGTTCTTTGCCTTCTCCATTTTATTTGATCAAAATACACATTTTTCAACATAGGTTCCCTCGTGTGAAACATGGAAACGCTGCTCCTCTCGGAGTCACCAGCACACACTGTATGCTCATGTGTATCACAGGTGAACAATACTAACATCATATTACAGTTACACAGCTTACAAACTAACTACAGATACAGAGTGAGTAGGCAGAGACATCCTTGTGACCCCCAGTCCCAGGACTCCTTCCTGCAGCCCTGAGTCACTGGATGGAGTCATCTTTCAGCAGTGTAGCACAGGTGTGCCTCCAATGATTTATTCCAGTATTCTTCATCTGGAAATTTATTCATTTTGCCTTAGTTTATTTTAAGCCGCATTTTCCACGGTATGATTTACATAAATTAAAAATTATCCCTTTCTGTTGTGTAGTTTGAAAGATGCAAACAGTCCTGGATTTGTTGCCAAAATCAACATGCAGTGCAGGCCTGTCCAAACCCAGCTCTCCAGCATTTCATCGACGTACATCTCTGGTCTTCATTCTGCGTCACACCTGTGAGAATCCAGGGTGCAGCATGGGCAGATATTCCAGGCTTGATGCTCTCACTGGGCATGTACTATTGGAGATTCAACCTTGTTGTCATATAGATCACAGAACTTTGTGCACTGTCATGCTTTGTCGATAATTATCCAGTAGTGTAAATTAAAGATCCTCTCTCTCAGCATGTGTGTGTGAACATGTGTGGGCTGTGCATGCATATGTGTATATGTGCATATAAAAAAGGAGACCATCAGGTGTCATTTCCCAGGCCACTGTCCACCTTGTTTTCTGAGACAAGGTTTTTAACTAAAATGGGATTACCAAATAAGGTAGACTGTGTAGCCAGTGAGCCCGAGTCTGCCATCTCTACTCTTCAGTATTGAAATTACAAGCATTGTCAAAAGTTTGTTATACATATGAATTCAAATATAAATATATATTTTTATTACATATACACATATATATCATACTATATGTGTATATGATGTATATGTATTGTATATACATGTATGTACATGTGCATATACATATATTACTTATACAATATTAATTATATATACATTTCTTGATAGATTCTGTTTATACGTCAAGACTTTTCCCTGCCAATGCACTGTCTCTTTATTTTATTAAAAGTGTACTTCTAAAAGCAAAAGCTTTTCATTTTAATTAATTAAAAAATTAAATTAATCATTTTATGAGTCACATTTTCATATCACATTTAAAAGTTTTTTTTTTTAAAAAAACTAACAAAAGTCACGAAGTTTTTTCTTGATGTGTCTCTATGAAAGCTAATGGCTTCGTGGGCCATAGTAGAGGCTATGATATATTCCGAGCCGACCGTATATGCTGGAGAAGATGTAGATTAGGCCCATTCATCTATAGGTGGCTCTTCAATCTCTCCATGACTATTTGGAGGACTCTGATTTCTCCATTCATTTGCCTTTGCATATTTGTCAAAATTAAATTGCCAGAACAATGTTGCAAACTTCGGGATTTTGTTTTGCTCCTTCTTGATACAGGCAGCATTTTAACGCAATTTTGTGCATCATGCTCACTGCTGTAGGCTTTCGGTGAGTGATTAAGTCCCGCTTGTGTGTACTCTGTGGTTTCAATGAGTGTTTAAGTCCAGTGTGTGCACTCTGTGGTTTCTTTCTTAGTATGTTTTTGATGCTCTAACCTTTGACTTTTCAACTGGTCACCTGCTACAAAAGTTTCGGCTCAAACTATCCTTAGGCTTTGCATAGAATCTATGGCTTAATAAGGAGAGTACTGATGTGTTAAAACATTTATTCTACTTTATTGGCATACTGTGTATACATATATTTATGCCAGATAAGTTGACTATCTTCTAGTTTGGAAAATGACTGCAATGAAGTATTGAGTGAATAGGCAAAGTCTAAAATATTGTACTAGTTCTTATACAAGGGAGAAAGCAAATTTATGCTGAGTTCTATTGACAGCATTCAAAGTGTGTGTCTTAGTCGGGGTTTCTAATGCTGTGAAGAGCAACTCTTATAAAGGAAAACACTTAATTGGAGCAGGCTTATAGTTTCAGAGGTAATTTAGTCCATTATCATCATGGTAGGAAACAGTGGCATACAAGCAGACATGGTATGGGAGAAGGACCTTAGAGTTCTACATCTGGATTGGCAGGCAGCAGGAAGAGAGAATGAAACTGGGCCTGGTTTGCGCTTCTGAAACCTCAAAGCCCAAGTCCCAGGACACACTTCTGACAACAGGGCCAGTACCCCAACAAGGCCACACCTCCTCCAACAAGGCCACACCTCCTAGTAGGGCCACTCCCTATTGGCCAATAAGTGCCATTTTCATTCAGACCACAACAGAATGATGCTAATATTTGATGAGATCAGGTGTGTTCACAGTGATACAACTGTAGACAACTAATACTAATACTTGAGTTTATTTTTTGCATTTTATTTGTTTCCTGTGTGCATGGCCATGTGTGTGTATGCATGTGTGTGTGCATGTATGTGTGTGCATGTGTGCATGTGCATGTGTTATGTGCAACTGTGTGTGCACACCATGGTGCATATTGAAGTCAGAGGATAACTTGCAGTGGGTAGGGCTGAGTGCGTCCTGTTTCAGACACAGGAACACCTGCTTGTGCCTTTGATATTAGCTAATTGGCAGATCCTCACCCATCCACACAGATGTTTCCCTGAGCTCTCAAAGATCACACCAAATTACACAGTGAGGGAGGAAATGGATAATGGGAAGCATTCCTTGTCGAAGTCATTAAGGCAGCTTTGCAGACCAAGACTGGTTTTACCCCCATTGCGCATGAGACCCCCTCCAGGCGTGACACAAGACGCAGGCACCATTCTGCTGTTGGTTGAACCCTCATGCAAGGGCCTCAGTTCTCTGTAGTCAGAATCTGAGGGAAGGAAACAGCCTGTCTTCCTAACACAGTTGACAACTTAGCATGATGGAATCTAGATTCCACCCTCAATAGCTGCTCATAGAGTGAAACCAAGCGCATGAGGGAGATGTGGGGTTTTCTTAGATGTTAGTGTGTAAAGGGTTTTGTTTTGTTTTTGTAGCTTGTCTTTTAAATCCCTAGAAGACAGAACTAGCTGAAAACACAATCTCTGAGAATATTTTTCCCTCTAAAGCACTCTGGAATATCTCAGCAGCTCTAATTAATAGCACTAAGCCTTTGCTGTTCTCAGAATGTATCATTAAAGGTAAAAGAGGCACATGATTTGTTCCGGTTCTAGGAAGTGGCAAGATCAAGCAGAATTCTCCATTCCTGTAAACTCACTGATGTGTGGCAAACGTGCCTTCAAATCCAATTACATGACCCTGGCTGTGAAGTCGGTGTCTAAAGGCAAAAACACACATCAGAAGAGAAATAAAAACACCGAGAGATCATTTTATGCTTCCTCTACAAGGTGGAGAGCCTGCACCTGCGCAGCAATGACAGGCAGTCTGGTATTTGAAGTCCTGCGGGAAGCTGTACAACCTCATCTCTGCCTCTGTCCTGGGTCCTGAACCATTGCAAACTGGTGATCCGCCATTCCTAGTAATGATGTAAGTAAGCCTGAGGCGGCAAAGCCCTTCACCTCCAGCCATTTATATAACGTTTTCTCTGGCTTGTACACAGAGGTCCAGAGCCTGGAGCTTCTTTTCTTCTTCAGTTTCCCTCAAGTAAACAGGCTCTAAAATCACCTCAATTGCAGAAATTTACTTACCTTATTGTATCAGATAATGCCCATGGCCCAAGTGCCCTGTAGGCTCTTAACTCTGAGGAAGATCAGTTCCAGAAAGAAACAGGGATTGGGGCTGGAGAGATGCTCTTTCAGAGAATCCAGCTTTGATCCTCAGTGCCTACATGTCAGCTCATAACTGGTTCTAACTCCAGCTCCAGGGATCTAACATCCTCTTCTGGGCACAGCATGCACATACCTGCATGCAAAACACACCCATATACAGAAAACAAAAATCTTAAGCTAAGTTTTAAAAAATCAGGGGTACCACACTCCTCCATGTTTGGTATAATGCCTAACAAAGCAAAGCTGTACTATTGAGTAACAATGCACCTGTTTAAAAGCTAATCTATCACGAGCAATGAAAGATCTAGTTGCTTCTGTTATTGCATGAACCCAAAACACCCCCAAACCTTCAGAATCCCCCCACATTGTTCTACTAGAGTTCATTGTTTTCTGATTACCAAGTTAATATGTATGGCAGTTTTTCAATTTGTTGAACAACCAAACAGCTCCTACTGTCAAATTTATGCATTGGCTTGTGTAGTGAAGAACACCCTTCTCCCCTCCAAACCAAAGGACCAGCTACAGATGTGAAGAATATGGCTGTGAAATCATGTGACAAAATCCAGCTGGAAACCACAGTCTACACCGAAAGCCCACATAAATTAAATAACTTGTGTTTATTCTAATCACCTCTGGTCTTGGTAAAATTAGATTTGCTGAGGGTCAGGAGAAAGGTGCAGCCATTACAGGCCTGTTGCTCCATCAGTAATAACATGTGTCTTAGATTCTCACACAAACCTCACTATTGACACATTGTTCTCTCTCTGCTATCATTCAATAGACATCAGAGTGCATGCTGATAATCCTGTCATTCTGGATGAGAAGGCAGGAAGGGGCTGGAGAGATGGCTCAGTGGTTAAGAGCACTGGCTGCTCTTCCAAAGGTCCTGAGTTCAAATCCCAGCAACCACATGGTGGCTCACAACCATCTGTAATGGGATCTGATGCCCTCTTCTGGGGTGTCTGGAGACAGCTACAGTGTACTTAGATATAATAATAAGTATATCTTTAGGCTGGAGCAAGTGAGACTGACTGTAGCAAGCAACCTTCACTCCTAGCAAGCACATGATGGCTCACAGCCATCAGTAGAGCTACAGTGTACTCTTATACATAAAATAAATTAAATAAATAAATCTTTGAGAGAGAGAGAGAGAGAGAGAGAGAGAGAGAGAGAGAGAGAGAGAGAAGGTAGGAGGGTCCATCAAGGTCATCCTTGACTACATATGGAGTTGGAGCTGAGCTTATGAGACCTTGTCTCAAAAACGAAATGCCCTTAGATAGTAAAGTAGTAGGCAGAATTGTAAGATGCCCCAATATTTATGACACCGAATTCGTTATTAAATTCAATATCAAATAACACTTCTATTTGTTCTCAAGCCAAGCATTACTCCAGGCACCACTGTGAAGGGGTTTTCAGGCATGATTTGGGTGTCAAAGTCTGTTGACCATGAAATAAATAAATGACCCGAGGGTGGACCTCACCTAACCACATAAGCCTGATACACAAGGAGAGTCCTCGCTGGTTCCGAGGGAGAAGTTAGAGAAATGAACTGTGGGGAAGGTTCCATGTACCACCTCTGCCTCACAGACAGGGAGTCCATACAGTGATGGGTGCAGATGGGGTTTCGGGGAACACCTCCATTGGAGGACCACAGGGACCTTGGTTATACAAAGGCAGGCAGTTGAATTCTAGCAACAGTGGAAATGAACTTCGAGGTGTCTTCTTCCCCAGAAGCACCGACAAGAGCCTACTGTCTGTCTTGCTGATCTTAGTGTGGGTCTCCTAAGTAGAGAACTCAGGCGTGAATTGTTAGACTTCTGCTATGTGCTAAACAAATGGGTATTTTTTTAAAGCTATTGTGTTTGTTGTGATTTCATTATAAATAAGTACTAATACAGGATACCATTATCCCAAATGACACGGAGTATTTGACCCAAAATGCGACTTCTATTACCCCCTCCAAAGTTCAGGGAAAACTACAAAAAAAAAAAAAAATGGCCTCCTGGTGTGCATGCATCAGATCTCTCAGAGCTAGAATTCCAGGTGGCTGTGAGCTGCCTGTTGTGGGCACAGCATCCTTCTACCATGACATTTGATTCTGAAATCAAGCTTGCTCACCAATCAGAGTTTGCAAGACGTTTCCTCCAATCTTACTAAGGGGGAAAGGGTGAGACTGCATTGAAATCTCACAGAACTTGCTTGTTATGGACAGATGGCATTTATTGGGATATAGTACACCAAACTCTGATTGCAGGACATCTTCCTGGGTAACCTCGGTCTGTCCCTCCATTCTTACTTGTGGTTCTTAAAATTAACTAAAATATAGCACACTCTGGAATGAGGAAGGAGCTAGACGAAAGAACCTACAAGCAGGACATCACTGATTACTTCATTACTCATTACTGGGCAGCTATTCTTGGCCTTGGATGTTCAGCTCATTCTACCTTCTAAACATCTACATATCTACTCCATCACTTACTGTGTGCGGATTGTTCTAGTTCCCCGCCCACACATATGTAGATGTGCATAGCACACACAATAGTCACAATAACACAGGGAGTCGGTAATGCACACACACACACACTTGCAGTAGACATGACATGCCAGAACTCCCTCCAAAGCAGGACTTGTTGACCTAGATCCTAGAAGACCATTTCAAACAGTATTCTGTCAGATGCAGAAGGAGATTGAGAGATGGGGGTGGGGGGAGGAAGAGAGAGAGAGAGAGAGGAGCAGAGGGAGAGGGAGAGGGAGAGGGAGAGGGAGAGGGAGAGGGAGAGGGAGAGGGAGAGGGAGAGGGAGAGGGAGAGGGAGAGGGAGAGGGAGAGGGAGAGGGAGAGGGTCCTTTAGGAATATCTCTAGTGAAGATTCAATGTGCTAGCTTCATGTCTGAGTCTCATACACAATGCAGGACGGAGCCATCACTTGGCATGCCTTTGGGTAGCTAGGGCTGTATCTTGTTGACTTCACTGAAGAAGGCATAGCAGGCAGGGGAACACACTCCTGAAGAGACTCAGACACTTGGGGGTCCCAGGCAAACACCACTTCTGAGAGCAGACAAGGTCCTCTGTGGATGGTTGTTTCCTTCGTGGTGATGACTCCGAGAGGAGATTTTGACATCATTCTCTCCAGCTCAGCCTTGCCGTTAGTGGAGTCAGGAAAAAAGAAAAACAAAGAACTGGATCATCTCATCAATGATCAACCAAGGAAAGAGCATCTCACACATTCAGTTTGTTTATTTTCGTCCTTGAGAAAATGCCATGTTCATTGGAACGACTTCTCCAAAGAGGTGCGGGAGACGAATAGGCTTCCTTTACACAACTGTTCATCTAACCCTCACCCTCCGGTGGTCTTTTTGAAATGTATTTGAAGCTATTATAACTTTTTAATTGTATTTTAATGAATTCTTGGGGGAACAGCGTGATTAAAAAGGATCTCTACCTGCTGAAGAGTGAGGCTAATAACACATCATTATGAGAAAGAGGCGACGATCAAAGGAGTCTCTGGATTATACTCATTTACAAAGTCATGGAACTAAACTAAAAAAAAAAAAAAGAAAGAAAAAAGAAAAAGGACGTCAAAATACTTACAAATGAATCTAATTTAATATCAGCTAAGACAGTGAGTATTGTTCCGACACAAGGAAGTGGTGTAGAAAATCAAAGTGTGCCAGAAGGAATAAGAAGCCATGACTGAATAGCTGGGGGTGAACGTGCCTAAGGTGAGCCCTAAAACAGAGTAGGCAGCTGATGTACCTGACTTAGCAGAAGACCCTTCCTGATTTACACCTGGAAATGCCTTAAGAATCATCTTCCAGTGCACAGACAGGCTTGGGAAAAGAAGCTCCACTATTCCCTCTAACAAACCCGACGGAGTCATCCAGTCTTTTCGAAGCAGAACTGTAGAAAAGAATAACTTTCTAGCTGGGCATGGAGGCGCACACCTTTAATCCCAGCACTCGGGAGGCAGAGGCGGACGGATTTCTGAGTTCAAGGCCAGCCTTTTCTACAAAGTGAGTTCCAGGACAGCCAGGGCTACACAGAGAAACCCTGCCTCAAAAAAAAAAAAAAAAAAAAAAACTTTCTAATTTATTGTACATGTTTGGTGTTGTGCTTGCACGTATGTCTGTACACTATTTGCATGTCTGTTGCCTGAGAAAGCCAGAAGAGGGTATCGTGTCCCCTGGAGCCAGAGTTATCGATACTGCCATGTGGGTAGGTCTTCTGGAAGAGTATTTATGCCCTTAACCACTGAGCCCTTAACTCCAGTCCCTAGGATAAATAAATCAAAATGCTTTAATCACCACAAACCGAAATTTACAGCTCATCTATCACCCCTGACTATTAGGAGTTAAGTTTGGACGTCGATTTTACTTGTAGGGGAGTTGTCAGGAGCAGAAGAACTGTGTTTCCATGGGAACCCAAGGTTTTAAGTTGGTAACAAGCCCTGACCAAGCAGCCAGAAAACCCCTGCACACCAGTTCAGGGCAAGGCTGGTCTGCATATGCACCAGGAAGACAGCCTGAGCTGTAAATTGACCCAGTCCGTGGTGAGGAAAAGGATAGGCCAAAACAAATGGTGCCCCGCAGAGATCATTCATTCCGTCGATTTTACTGGCTAATAGGCCTCTATTAAGAATTGATATATGGAGGGATCAGGCTCACCTGTATAATTAATTAATCCTAAAAGCCAGGGCCAATGTCAGCTTCGGAGCACAGCTCTACCTCTAGGAGGAAATCCTCCTGGCTCCTTGCCTGGCCTGCATTTGACACTGTAGGACAGGCATGAGACATTGCAGACATGCAAGTGCAATGTGCTTCAGGAGTTTGAGAGGTGGGTCCCTGAGGGCTCTGAGGGGCAGCATCCTGCAGCCCCTGAGCACAACTGATACACTCAGGCAGATCTCATTGTCCGAGCTCCAGGGAATAGATGAATTCAGATGGCCTCACAGAACCCCATGCCAATTAAATGTGACCTGTCCCATTCAAAGCACAGTTGTGTACTATTCTTGAAGCTCAGAGGACCACACACAACCCTAGCTGCAGTTTCATGCTGGGGGTTCTGGGGGGTTAATGGAGATAGAACATATCTCCACTGTCTAATTTCAAGTGCCCTGTGAGAAAGACACTTTGGAAATTCTGATGGAAATATATACTAGCCATGCCCACTTTGCAGATTAAATAAAGCACTCTTTACACAGTAGTGCTGAGAACTGATCTAATGTTCCAGGGCTAACACCCCTAGGCCCCTAGGGCATTGTTCTGCCAGGGCCTTGCTTTGTCTTCATTTCTGACACAATTGCTAAGCCCAGCAGACTTATGTAGCATAAGATCACATGTTGTGCATAGTAATGCCTCTGAATGCCACACAAAAGCTGAGGCACGAGCAACTGAGATCACAGTCCCTCGGGGAAAATCATCAACAAATACAAACTCGTAGCCTGTGTGGGTAAGGAGGGCCCAGCTGTTGATGCAAACTGAGGTAAACACCTTTCTGTAGCAAAGTTGGCTCAGAAAGCAGACAGTCTTCCTGAGAGACATTAAAAGATACAAATAGGGGCTGAGATGACTTAGAGCTTAAGGGCCTGCATTGCTCTTACAGAGGACCCAGATTCTACTCCAGCACCCACACTACCCAGCTTATAATTCCCTGTAACTCATGCTTTGGGTAATATGATGCTTTCTTCTATACTCTGTGGGTACACACACACACACACACACACACACACACACACACACAACACACGCATGCATGAACATGCATGCACACCTACTTTTAGAGCGCGAGTTTAGAATAAAATATCATTCACTGCTAAGAGCAGATCTCGATGAATCCCTTCATCAGAAAGGGTCACCTTCTTGAGCTGTGAAGTAAACAGAATACCCCGTGGTTAATAGGGCCATTATAGAATTATCAGCCAGTGGTGTCAATTACTTTTACAGACCCTTGCGAAACTATTTCTCCTTGGGTTAAAAATGCATAAACAGGTCTGTACTTGGGTGGAAGCTAGATGCGAGAAGGCTTTGGAAATGAGCTACTGCTTGCAAAATGACCGTAAAAGAAAGTCAGGTTGTACTGTGGGATGCCCCCTGAAAGAACCATGCAAAAGCAGGTTAAATCCAAACTAGGTGGCTGTCCGAGGGGTGTGTGTGTTTACAGGCAGTTGAGATTATACTCAGAAAGCTCAGAAAGCTTAACCAAAGTAGGGGTGGGGGCAGCAGCTGGCACTACGTCCCTGGAGTGGTGGATAGGATAGAGAAAGCACAGCACAGACTTGCTCTTAGATCTGTGTGAGCAAAGTCTTGGGCTGCAGGCCCCCCCCCTCACCCCCACCCTCAGGCCCCTCTTGCTGGCTAAGGCCTCTCTGGGCTGTGCTGGCCACGTGTGATCTATTTCAGCCCAATGGATGGCAGTGAAGAAACCCCACTTTTCAATTTTCGTCAAAGCTAAAAGAGAAGCTATAACAAGTAGGCATAAACTGATCCTCAAGTTTAGGACTTAAGTGACATGAGGGAATGGAAGGTTCCTGTGCATCTAAGACCCAAAGACTCCTCACGCCCAGCACTAGAAACCCCTATTTCTCGGTGGCGCTCCCCTGTTTTAGCGCCTGAGTCCACTGCAGGTTAAAAAGAACAAGAGGCTGGGCGAAGGGTGGGCAGCTAGGGTCCGGCTCCATCTCTTCCGCCTCGCCGCGAAGCTGATCACTGTGTCGCCTCGGTTCTCCAGCGCGCGGCGCTGCGCCCGCTTTTATCCAGAGACGCGTCGCTTCGTGCGCTGACAGCGCGGCTCAGCCCGTGGGGCTGGAACCGAGTAGCATTCGTTGAATCTGCGGCTTTCATGACGTCTCCCTGCAAGGTCTATCACTTTGCTCCTAAACGAGGATTTATTCCCTCTGCCACTCAAGGCTGTCCCCCAGTTTCCTCGCAACCGGGCTTCCTCCTCAGTCCCTGCCCACACGCGCACTCCTCTGCCCCGCGGTGGCCCCAGCGCCCAGCCCTCCAGCCAGAGGGAGCCAGTCACCAGACGGCAGCACCTGGCTGGAGAGGTTGGGCGGGCCGAGGGTGGGGATCCGCGGGAACCGGCGAGTCGGAGCTGGAGCAGGAGCTGGACCCAACCGCTAGCAGCAGAATGGAGTCTCCTGAAAGCCTGCCGGGGCTGATGTGAAATTGGACCATCTGCTTCCAGTTGGTCTGTTTCCTCCTTTTCTTGTATTTTCTTCCCTCGCCATTCACCGTGGAGTGAATTATTGAATCTTGCTCCGTTCCGAGAGAGGCGATCAGGATGGAGTGAACCTACCCTGTCCACTACAAGGTAAGCAGTGCGTTTGAGTTGCTGAAAGCGAGGAGCTGGCATGGATCCCAGACAGATGTTCCGTGTCCTAGGATCCTCGAGCCTTCGGGTCCTGGCTGCCAGGTCCCCAGCCCCACTGTGGCTGCTTGCATTCCCTACTCAGCGGAGACATGATGCTGAAGTCCACCAGAGGCAGGAAAAGCTGCCTTTGGTTACATAACCAAAAGGAAATGTGTCTCATAGGGTTTTCATTAGCTGCTTAAAAACTCGCCTGGGTGGGTGGCGGGAGGAGGGGTCTGCCTGCCCTGGGCGCTAGAGAATGGGTCAGTTACTGTGGACCTTGCTCCAGCACCTCTAGTGAAGATCAAACATACAGATGATCCCGCAGGCAGGGGCGGCTGGTGGGGTAGGCAGGGAGAGTTAGGAAAAGCCCATTGTCTTGGTGGAAAGCGGTAGCCTTGTTCTGTTTGGGCATAAAGAGGAGAGGATGCGAAGGAGGAAAAGTGAGCAGAAGGGCGAAATGAACCTGAGACAGGGGAGGACTTCTCATAGTCTTCATCAGTAAACCCGAGATGTGCCGTGCTGATGAAAGACAAGGACTAAGTAAACTAACTGAAAGCAGGGAACACCAGGGTCACACGAAGTGTTTATGGCATTTAGGGGCTAGATGAATCTGCTAACTTAGCTTCTCTCTGGATATGTGTTCATTTGTATCAAGACGTTAAGCTTGGGTTAGTTTTTTAACTGAAATGGTATTCTTATTCCCCACGCCTAATAAGCCCTGGGTGGATCCACAGGTATATATACAGGGTTCAATATGGAGAGAATATTAGAGGGGGAACAGATCTACATAGAAAAGGTCACAGAAACAACCTGAGCTTATTGAAAAGGAAATAACAGAATTTTCCAAACAACCCCTTCTTCACCTCTACTTCCCCCAAAAGGAGAGGACTGAGAGGGGGGAACCCTCCAGTGTCTGGGAGTTTGCAATTCATTATAGCTTCAGTGTGCTCCCAACTGCTTTCTCCAAAGTCTCCGGGTCCTGGGGAGCTCTCAGGTACCGTGTGCTATGCACTTCCGTTCAAGCACTAATGCCCTGGCTAGCTTTCTTTTGGTAAAAAATAAATAAATAAATAAAAATGGAGAAGGACAATGTCCGAGAAAGTGGGCTTGCTACAATCAGGGCTGAGCTAACTAAGCTTCGCCCATTTTGCCTGGAGAAGGAAGGCGCTGAGTCTCCATGGCGACCCAGGTGGGAGGAGACATAGCAGCTCCAGCGACAGGAAAAACCGTTGGACAAAACTTTCTTGGCTCCAGGCAAAAAAATGCCCACCGTGTGCCCTAAGGGTATCCTAGGGTATCAGCTGGGTCCAGCTCCCTAAGAGTGATCCACGAGAGGGCACTTATATCCTGTCAGGCTCTCCTCCAACATGGCAAAGTTTCCGTAGATGCCATTCTGAGCAGGTTCTGGTTTCAGCACCAAGGCCAGAGCAAGGTGCAGCGAGTTCATGTCCCTGATAGGATGGCTGCCCCTAGCAAACTCTAGATCTTGTGGTCTTGGGAAGGCAATCTCTATCTATCAAATTCCCTGTTCGTGCTGAATTCGGGTGTCAGATTATCCATGGAATTATGTGGCACACAGGAGTTAGCAAATCAACCATTTCATGCATGATGGTGCATCAGAGTAACTGCTCAAAATAAACACTGAAACCGCAAAAGATCAAAGCTGACCTGAGAACATAGAAAATATCCCTCCTCGAGGAAAGGAAACACGCACGCACAAGCGCGTGTGTGACACACACACACACACACACACACACACACACACACACACACACACGTGTGCTCGAGTGAGATCAGATCCCGAGGAAAACAGTTGAATTTGAACCAAGTATCTGACTCACAGAAAACGTTCACAGGCTCCTGCCTCTCTCACACCCTTCTGTAACTTTCTTTTGGACATAGATTTTGGGAAAGTGCCATGATAGCATCCTGACCAGTAAGAGACCAGCCAACCAACTCCTGCCTAGGGTCCCAAGATCCAAGAGAGTAGAGAAACAGTTTGCCCTTCATCCAGACTTGGCTGGGTCCTCAGCACCATGAGGAGCAAGAGTTAGGGAGGCAGAAGCCGGCTGTGAGCTCCTCTAGTCAGCTTATGAGCACGGTAACTGGCTTCCACGATTGCAGACACAGTGAGGGGGGAGGAATCCTTCCCAGTAATATAAACAAAGGAGAACCTGTGCTGGGGGAGTCTTAGCATTCAAGTTCATCTGGACATTGATTCAGGTGAGTACCAGGATCCACTCCACCTTACCTTGCTAGACATTGGTTTGCTTTGCTTTTTTTTTTTTCCTTCACAGGCCATGGCCCCCGTCAGTTTTAGCTGATTAAACACAGTGCCAGCTACTGCATATCAAGTAAAAAGCCTTGAGCGGTGGCATCCGGATGCAGTGGGTGCAGGTTTCAATTAGTACGGAATCAACAAGGTTTAGGGAGTCGAATGTCAGCAGCACTTCTAAGGAAATCCTCTCTTGAGGACACATCTGTGTGTGAGATCTTAAGTTGGTACTGACTTGTAACGTGGTATAAAACTGGGCTTTCCAACACAGTGGACATGTTGATGTTTCCTAAAGAGCATGCATGCAGAGTGTTTGGGACGTGGTTAAAGCAATATGTATATAGCTGTTAGATTTTTAACTCGTCTCTAGCTGGTGAAGTTAGAGCTGTGTGTTCTGAACACGGGGAAGGGGGTGAGGGATTATACTGGCTTTTGAATTTTGAATCCTGATGGCTGTTGACAAGTTTGTCCATGTTTTAATTTATACGGCTTGCTATCTGAAATAGAAGTGATGTGTAGAATATTTTGGGACTTAAACAAGCTGTACTCTGGCTTTGATCCATCTGCTGTTACCAACAGAAGGAAAGTGGAGATTAGAGGCATGCAGCAGCAGAGGCTGTTGGATAAAGTGGCCTGTCTGTGGGATTTAAAGTTCAGATTCTCTCATAAACTTTAGAAGAGAAGGCTATCTAGAAGCAAGATTAGGAAACTGCTCTATCTTTAGTTCCAGTGGATTCTGTGTGGTAATCAATTGATTTCTCACCTAATAGCCTTTAGTCACAGAGGATTCCATGCTTATAGATTCGGTCCTAATTTTCCAAACTACAACTTGCTTCCTTCCTGGTGGCTTATCACTGAGTAAAGTGCCATTGTGCCTTCTGGGGTCGACAGCACACTCCAGATCAACGGTTTACCCATTGCACATAAGATGAGTTAAGGAGAGCAACTCCATAAGATCTGTCCCTGCACGCAGGTCTCATTCTCATTCTCATAATTTTCAAAAATTACACAGATGCCTTAGCTTCATATCTCTGAGACATCAGCAAGCAGCACATTTGTGTCTATGGCCCAAGTCTTTACTGGGTCTGTAGGACTCACATAGATGGTTTCCTTTGAGCTAGGCAAATGTGTTGTCCTGTCCCTCTGTCCCTCTGTCCCTCTGTCCCTCTCTCCCTCTCTCGCTCTCTCTCTCTTTACATCTCTCCCTCTTTACCTCTCTCCCTCTTTACCTCTCTCCCTCTTACAAACCCTTTCTAATTTACAGAGTGTTTATAAATGGAAAAGCAGCTTTAGAATAAACAGCAGGAAGGCCCATTGGCTATTAAAACATGTGAATAAACCCTAATCGAACCTTAGCACCATCCCCCGATGTTTACAAATAGAAAAAAAACGAGTCTGCCTTCCAGGATTCCGTGCTGATGGGAACCAGCACAAAGGGAAGCTCGGCCTAAGCCAGATCAGAACAAAACCTCACCCTCACTCAAATACAACAGAAGTAACATGTGGGCTGGAAAGGAGAGCAGGCCAAGGAAGAGGCGAGGAGGAGGAGAAGGGGAAGGAGAGCAGAAAGAGGCAGGTTTTGTTTTCCTCCGAAGGATCATTCTTTCTAAATCACATTTGTGATAGTTTGTATGAGAACTTTACGCCTGGTGGAATATTAATTCAGATTTAGAACTTAATGGGTTCGTACCTGTGATCTCCTCGGTTTGTAATAATTGTCACGTAAGTGCCAAAAGAGAATTAATTCATCCTAGAGTTTTACCAAACTATGAAATTTGTATTAACAGGAAAGTAGGAATTGGCTGCTACGCTGAGAACGGATCAGAATGCTTCCAAAGCCTTAGGAGCTCCATGCTAGCTGCCATTTCCATTCGTGGCAGTTGAAGTATTTGAGAATCTAGCAAAACAGCACACAGCCATTTGGTATAAAATATATTTTGAATAATGATGAACAGTTGCTTCTAGAAATAACTAGGATCCATTACAGAAGGGGTCATGGCAATCGCACTTAATAGGCTAATGGGATTCAAGGTTTATCCTTACACTGCCTAAAATATGCACCTGATTGATATCATTCAGCAGCATTAATTAATGGTAACATTACATGCCTTTGATATCTTTAAATGTGTCCTAATCTATAGCCTCCATCCAGTCACACCCCAAACCAATTATATGCATCTGCTTATTAATATATAGTTATTTAAACCTCCAGAGAATTACTTTACTCAGTGATCAGTGTTCAAATAGCCATTTGAATTGGTACACTGTTAAAAATTCAGGAAGACTATCTACCGACTTTACTAACTGCTGTACAGAAAGTGAATGCTGAGTTTTATCCACATGGTTTGATTTGATTCACCTCTATGCAGATTCATCCAGGTTGGGCAGAGGTCCTTAACCCTTTCCTCTCCGCTACTCAGCTTTGATCCAGGACCACAAACTATGAAATGATGATATGTCTACTGAACAAATTTTAGCTAAGTCTCCTCCCCCACAGGGTCCAATCCTTAGCCACAGAGATACCATTTCTGGTGTCAGATCTTAACAAAAGGACTGGCAGGGACATACGTGCATGAAAAGATCCCCATGCAGTGGCTGCTGAGTGGAGCCTGAGAGCAGTTAGGCACCATGCGGGAAACACATCCGCAGGTTTAGGTTAAATCTTGGTTCTATTCTCTTTAAACTTACAGGCATCTATTTTTTCCCTGTGCAACATGAGAACTGGCTTGTTTGTTTGTTTGTTTGTTTGCATTTCTTTCGTGTCATTCAGCAGGAATTCCTGTATGTGTGCTGCAGCTTGCTTGACAGGTGATTTGTTCCTTGGTTAAGAGCCCTGGCTCTGGAGTCTCATAAATGTATTTAGATAGAGGTCTAAGTGTATTAGTCTCTTCTCTCTGGGTTCAGTGGAGTCACAGCAGCTGTAAAACAAAGGCTCGCTACTCCCTTGAGCCTCCCTTGCTGGCTAGCAGAGGCTCTGCCCCTGTGTCTTCTTCATTCAGAGATCCAAGCTGAAGGACCAGTTTGGTCTGGAACACTCTGTTCCCAGGCAAGGGAAAGAAGAATGTCAGCTAAGCCACACAGTTGCCAGTGGCTGATGGGATGGAAATGTGGCTTACCTCTACAGTGAGATAACGCAAGCCATTCAGCAATGATGATATCATAGACTTCATTTTCTTCCAGGGCAGAAAGTTTGATGGCAATAATACTCAGGGAACAGAGGCAAGTAGATCTCTATGAGTTCAAGGCCAGTCAGGTTTGTTTAAGTAGCTTCAGGATGTCTGGGGCTACATGATGAGACCCAGTCTAAAATAAGATGTAAAGAGAAAAACAGCATAGCAGGTGGATAACTAGAGACAATGAAATAATCTATTATACTAGCTGCAGCAACTTTGTGCCTTAGCTTTCCAATCTATTCAATGGAAATAATGAAACCAGGAGCTCCACAGGATGTCAGGAGGACCAGCCTACAGTACACACACAGGAATGTCAGCGGGACCAGCCTACAGTGCACACACAGGGATGTCAGAGGGACCAGCCTACAGTGCATAGCTCTGAGCAACACCCAGCAAGCCAGAAGCATATTATAAGTAGCAGGCACTGCTGGGTCTTTGTCCTCAGTGAGGCTGAGTGTTGTGTTGCAGTCACAGTCGTTAGACAAAGGCTTTCTATACTTTTGGCTACTCTGGTCTGGATACTAACATTTGTCTTGGGCCTTTCAGAACAGCATGCATCCACACAAGTTCTGCTGGAGTGTGTTGCTCTGTTTTATTCATCATGCTATTATTGTTAATTTCTCAATAATGTATAAAGAAAATGTTATTGTTGGTGCGCGTGTAAACAACAAAGCATATACAACATTTGATACTGTGATCTGAGGTACTTACCAGGTATCTCGTATTAGGCCCCCCATAGAGTAAAGGGACCACTATCATTGCATAACTGCTACAACATAAAATCCCCAAGTGAAGCAATTTAACCAAATAGAAGGTTTTTCTCACTACTGTACTCGGGCTTTGCTGATGCTACCTGGAGACCCAGACGAATGAACACTATTACGTTGAAGCACGAGTTCCATGTCCTCCCAAGTGTTAATACCAGCTAGCAAACAAGAGTGAGGAAAGGCCTTTGTTTCTGCTTGTCTTTTAAAGCCACACCTAACTTCAGGGAGACCTAACAATCAGAGCTTAACCCTGCCCAGGACAAAGGTCTACAGATCGCACGTGGGAGATTTCAGCATATATACCATTATAGATGTATGATATAGCTAATATGAGTTAGGAATAAGAAAAGAGGGGTAGATGAGATATCCCAACCATACAAAGGTTGTGTGGGGTGTGGGTTAGAAGTTGGTGGCACCCTTAAGCCATTCTTGGATGAATGTATTATTTAAAATAAACTCGTTGGGATCTCTTGACTTCTGGAGTGGGTGTAGATGATGCTTAACAAAAGAGGTGCAAATTCATATGATTTGACTTCTGCTTGCTGAATTGCCAGAGTAGAGGCAAAGCAGAGCCCACTTCACAGCCCTTGCTCAGGAGTGGCTTTCTAATCCTGACAATTACACCCACACTGTGTCTGAGCATGCTGGAGAATTAGATGCTGTCTCCCAGCACTGGGTGCTCACTGTTGACTAGCAATTTGCGTTTTGTTTGGTATCACATAGCTGTCTATAGGTTAGACACTTGCTGTGAGCTTGGGTTGATCCTGCCTAACAATAGTCCATGTTCTCCTGGAAACAAATCATTCACTTTATAAAGGATATTTCAGAGCCTCTGCCTGTCTGCCTCCAGGAGAGCAGGTACCCTTAGGGACTGAGTTCTCCACCTTCCCCATAGAAGCACAGGGCGGGGTTAGTGCTGAGGCAAGGAGTGGAGTCAGTGCTGTGGGAGAACAAGGGAGGGAGAAGTGCCAGGACATGTGGAGAAGGCTGAAAGGCAGAGCTGGAAGAATCAAGGTGGCGACTGCGATGTTTCCATCTCTCTCACATAGTTTCTCCTCCCCAAACTCTTGTGTCAGAGTGACAGACAAGGGATGGGGAGATGACTCAGTGTGAGAACCAGCATGTGTGACAGCTTACCTGTACTTATCATACTCCAAAGGCAGAGAGAGTAGTTCCCTGGAGCTAGCTGGCTAATTAAACTAGACATACTGCTGAGCTCTGGGTTCAATTGAGAGACCCTAGTACAATGAATAAGATAAATAGCAATCAATAAAGATTCAAGATTTCAACCTCTGACACATACACACATATGTGGACATGTGCACATGCACACATACACACATATGCACACATACACATACATGTGGACATGCATACACACATGCACATACACATGTGCACATGCATACATACTTGAACAATCATACAAACACACATACACATGCACCCACATACATACCCATATATTCACATACTACACATGAAAGGGTAAAAAGCCACAGTCCATCCATACAGGATCCAGTGTGACATAGTAAATGCCACAGCTACATGCCTTCCATGAAAAACTGAGCTAAAGAACACTTCTTGGCCACACTAAATATCTTACTGTTCCAAAATAAATAGTATCTCCTTGTAGATGTATGTTTTATTTATTGCATGTGTGTGTGTGTGTGTGTGTGTGTGTGTGTGTGAGAGAGAGAGAGAGAGAGAGAGAGAGAGAGAGAGAGAGAGAGAGAGAGAGAGAGTTGGGTGGCAGTGGAGTTGCGTGTGAGGGTGGGATGTGCATTCAAATGTCTGCAAGCCCTTGTAGGTTTCTGTTGTGGTGATTAAACACCAACCAAAGGCAAAGCAGAAGCACCTAGAGGGCCTTCACCTTGCCTCACTCCACCATGAAGGCAGAGACAGACAGACACAAGGACAAGAGCACAGAGGGGAACGACAGAATAGTAACCATGGCATCAGTCGCTGAAGACAAAGGCTTCCTCAGCAAATTTCTCCTTTAGGCCCTACCTCCTGGCTTCCCAGCATGTAGGGGGAGCTCTGCAGGACCTGCTCCAATAAGGTAAAGAAGTCAGTGTTCGTGGTAGCAAAGAAGGGCACACCCTTCAGTTTGCTTTCTTTTTCTTTTCATTTTTAATTTTTAAATTTATGTGCACGCACATGTGAATGCAGGTTCCTGTGGTGGTCAGAAGAGGGCATCAGATCCCCTGCAGCCTGAGTTACAGGCAGTTGTGAGCTGCCTATTGTAGCTTCTGAAAACTGAACCCAGGACTTCCGGGCAGGCGGTGCATGCTCTTAGCCTCTGAGCCATCTCTCCAGCAGCCTGTGGCTCTTTCTTGAAGTTCTCATGAGTGAATAAGAGTCAAGAGTCACCAAAGAGTCAAAGAAAGTCACACGTACTTGGTGTCTTAAACCTTTTGTCATCTCTCCCGAGTGGCCAGGCCTGGAGTGGTGTGGGATCTAGACAGAGAAGACCAGAGATAAAGAAGGAACTTGTGTTGAATTGTACACAACTGGAAGGAGGACCCCTTCACTGTGAAGTCTGTGTTTGGGGAGGTCCCTATTCTTCTCAGCATTCGTGGTGGGCTTGACCAGGAGCCCATGCTTCTCGGGCTTTCCTGAATCATCACAGATGTGTCTCTGTGGGCAGAGAGAAGTACCCACATGAGAGAAGTCACTGCTCTTCAGTAATTATGCCCCAACACACCAGAGAGTCACTAGAGAGCTGGCTTCCAATGCAAAGTCCCCAGCTAACCCCAACACTGCGATCTGAAAATCCAGTACGGGGCCAGCCATCTGCACTCCCCTCTGGGGATCTTGATGCTCACTGAAGTTTGAGCTATTCACTAAGCCTTTCCTACAATCTTCCAGAATGAGGGAGTCTGAGCCAGGCTGCCCCTCACAGCCTCGTTCCACAGTGAAGACTCCAAGCGTTATTCACTGAGGAGCCAGCAAAGACACACTAAGGATGGAACAGGGACTTGCCTGCCACCGCTGTGGGTGGGGCTCCTCTGAGTTCACTACCTAGAGGAGTGGGAGGTTTCAGCCCAGTAGATCTAACTGCCTGATCCTTCCAGTCTGCAGATTATGATGAAGCAAGACTCCTCTGCCTTTGCTATGTTAACCACGAATCTCTGAGAATTAATCCATCCAGGTTATCTTTACTCTTGGAAAATTACTTTTTAAATTAAAGGCAATATCGACAAGTAAGAAGAGTGTACCACATTACGGAAAATGAATAGGGGCCTTATCAGGACAGACACTCCTACAGGGAAGTAAGGAGAGATTATAATCATGTAACATGTATTTTAACTTACAGCGTCTCCTAACATCTTCATAGTTCCAGAACTCATCTTTCAAATAGCAACATAATATATCATCTTAGCTCCAGGGATTAGTGAATCAAATCACTATGAATAAGTCAAAGCAGGGCCTTGTAATAGATCACTTGCCCAGCACATACAAGAGCCTGATTTCATCTTCAGCCGTGTGTGTGTGTGTGTGTGTGTGTGTGTGTGTGTGTGTGTGTGTGTGGAGAGAGGGAGAGAGAGAGAGAGAGAGAGAGAGAGAGAGAGAGAGAGAGAGAGAGACGGGGGGCTATGATATATACAATCAGGGCCATTATCTACCACTCAGGGAGAAGCCAAGGCCACATAGTCCTATCAGACTCATGTGTGCAGGTCTTTGAGAAATGACTTCTTTAGTCAGGAGCAACCCAGACAATACACAAAGGATTTTTATCTGGCAGCCCTGAGTGAGGCAGGCTTGAGAAGAGGTATTAGGTTTAGGAGACAGCTCAGAGATAGATGAAAAAGGAGAGATACCCAAGCAAGCCCAGAGCAGTAAACTAGCAACAGAAAAATGGTCCAGGTTCCATGCCATCAGCAGTGCTGAAAGCAGGTGATCACTCATGAGCTCAGGGAGCCAGCGGATGATGGATCCTGTCCAAGGAAAGCTCCTGCACTGTGCCCCGTGAGCAAGAGGAACCACGCATGGCCAGCGTCCAGGTGCAGAGTGCTGGTTCCAGGGATAAACAGCCCTGCTGGGAAGGAGGCTCCAGAGCTGCCGCATCATGGACTCAGAGCCACAGTCACTGGCTGGCAGCACTGGCGAGCATGTCTTTAGGGACGTGTCCTTCCTCGTGCACTGCGGGGGACATACATAGCCAGTTACAAAGGGAAATTAGTTAATCCTGACAACAGTGGGTTATAGAATGGCAGGGCAGGTGTCTTTGTTACTCCTTGTCGCTGGGATAAAACACCATGACCAGAAGCAGCTTACGGGAGAAAGATTTCATTGGCCATTCAGGTTTCACGGGGAGTCTGTAATGGTGAAGGAGGCATGGCAGCAGGGGACCAGACAAGGAAACTGAGAGAACACATCTTTAGCGAACTGGAAATAATAAAAGGTTATAAACCATCAAAGCCCCGATAAATCACTTCCTCCAGCAAGGCTCCACCTCCCGAGAGTTCTACAACCTCCCCCAAAGCACCAAACTGGGAACCAAGTGTTCAAGCACCCGAGACGGATGAAGGTGGACATATCTCATTTAAATGACCCACAGAGGCTGGGTTCAGAGGTCACAACACCGTGCAAAGGGTAAAAAATGGGGGAAAGGTATCCCAATTCACTGTTATCTCAGAGAAACCAGCTAGATAAATTAGGGGTTTGTGTAGCTGTATCTACTAAGTCTCTTTTGCCTGAGGTGTTAGGACTTTAACAGAGCTACTAGAGAGTAGTCAGCATCATGTTCTTTAGAAGACGGAAACAGACTCCATTTTCATGTAGGCAAATTGTTGACACTTCAGCTAAGACTTCTGTGAGGTCAACATTTCTGGGTACTGTAGATGGAAGTCTGGGGCAGGGGCATGCTTGGGAAGGAGCGTGAGTCTTGTGACTTGGTGTAGCTCACACCAGTGTAAACACTAGTTCCGAGGAGGAATGGGAATAACCTAGTGTATCAAGTGGAACAGTGGATGATGTTTTCTTCTCTGAGGTGTGCAGAAGCTAGAAAAGTCCAGGTCGTCAGTTTCTGGCGGTACTGTGTTGGTATGGTCCTTCGGGGTTGCTTTACTAACTTAGTTGGTAAAATGCTTGCCACACAAAGATTGAGGACCGAATGGTCCCAGTATGTACATAAAAGCCAGCTATGACAACGAATGCTCGAATTCCCAGCACTGGGGAGATGAATATGAGCAGATTCCTAAGGTCTTATTGGCCAGCCAGTCTAATTGATGAATATCAGATGCCAGTGAGAGACATCTGAGGTTGACCTTTGGCCTCAACATCTGTAAGTGTGTGTGTGTGTGTGTGTGTGTGTGTGTGTGTGTGTGTGTGTGTGTGCATGCCCAGGCATCTGTATAGAGAGAGATGGAGACACATGAGTTTTCAAAATCCAAGACTCTATGCTGTTGGCTATAATCATACTCCCTTCAAGAGGCCTGAGAAACTGGAGGCTACAGTGTTATACATCGCATAGAAAGAGCTTTGACAGATCCAGAGCTCTGCCGGGTATGTGGTCTAATCTCTTTGGGTATCCAGCTACAAAATAGGGACAGAATAGGAAAACTCAAGTCCACGTTCTTTTTCATGACCTCCGTTGCTAAGAGGATATGAAACGTTACACATTACAGTTATTTTGTCACCATAAACTATTTTTTGGTGCTATATGTTACTTACAGAGACACTAACAGAACTTTCAAGAGGAAACTACGAGGCTTCAGGATAGTTGTATGACCACAACACATCAGACATCTTGCATGACACATGAAAGACCTCGGATCTAGAGAGCTTCTTTCCTAACAACTGAATTTGACATCCTGGGTTACAGTTCAGCTTAATCCTAGGCTAGGAAGATAACCCAAGGAATTTACATCGGTCAGAGAATGCCGTCCACCAGGTCGCAGCAATGCTAAGGTCAGCATAGTGATTTCCAGTGAGACTCATCGTGTGTGTGTGTGTGTGTGTGTGTGTGTGTGTGTGTGAGTGTGTGTGTGTGTGTGAGTGTGTGTGTGTGTGAGAGTGTGTGTGTGTGAGTGTGTGTGAGTATGTGTGAGTGTGTGTGTGTGAGAGTGTGTGTGAGTGTGTGTGTGTGAGTGTATGTGAGTGTGTGTGTGTGAGAGTGTATGTGAGTGTGTGTGAGTGTGTGTGAGTGTGTGTATGTGAGTGTGTAAGTGTGTGTGAGTGTGTGTGTGAGAGTGTGTGTGCGTGTGTGTGTGAGTGTGTGTGTGTGCGTGTGTGTGTGTGTGTGTGTGTGTGTGTGTGTGTGTGTGTGTGTGCATGCCCAGGCATCTGTATATAGACAGATGGAGACACATGCATTTTCAAAATCATTGTGAGTTCTGTGTGAGATGGAAGGAGCACTTCACACTTGCACCTTTTTCCAAAGGGTTCTTTTCAGATCCACCCTAGAATCTTCTACCCACAGAAATGGAAATGGAGTGAATTTATGCGAGGCCTCACTTTTAGAAACTAACCCACTTTCTCTGAGCTTGCACTGAAAGTAGCTTCCCTCCCAGTCTACTCTTTCAATGTTTGAGCAGCCCTCTAGAACAAGGACATTTCCCACAAGGTTTATGGTGTCTACGCTCATGTAGCTTGGCCAGCAAAGGCAGACTCTTGCCGGTTGCTCTTTCTCTAGGTCTTTGTCATCTTTGCACTGTGCTTCCTTGTGTCGCTGGGACAAACACCATGACCAAAGCAACTTAGAGGAAGGTGTGTGTGGCTCACCCTTCCAGTTCATACTCTGCCGGATGGAATTTGGGACATGAACACAAGCAGGCACTAAGAGGGAAGTCTGGGAAATATATCACACAGCATTACCTCTGACCCAGGAACTCACTCACAGCCAAAGAAGTGCAGTGGCAACCACAGGGGGGTGCTGCTTGCTGGTACGCAGGCTCACACTTAGCTAGGGTAGCTGTCTGAGGCAGTTCAAGGCTACTTGCTTAGGGAATGCTGCCACCCACTGTGGGCTGAGCCATCTTGCATCAGTTAATAACCAAGACAATGCCCTCAGGTGGGTCTGATCTAGGCAATGCCTCAGTTGAGAATCCCTTCTCAGATGACTCTAATCTGTGTTAAATTGATGGCTGAAGTTAACTAGGACAAGCCAGCTATGTACAATGTGGAAATTCAGAAACACAAAATTAAAAAGGGAAGGCATGTATGGAGGATGGGAGTGGGAAGGAAGGAAATTAAGGAAGGGATGGAGAGGAAAAGGGGGAGAGAGGAGGAAACGGCATAAGCAGTTAACGTATCAGTATTTTGTTGTTCTAGCTGAAACTGGATCGTTTTATAGGCGTGACCTTCTTTTCCCACCAAACGCATAGTTCTTGGTTCAATTCATGATCCCAGTGGTAGCAGAACATGGAGGTCATAAAGGAGAACAGAAGCCGGCTTGGCAGGTGAGGGTTTGCCACAGGCAGCTCTTGCTGTGTAACAGACCCAGCACCCTCCAGCACCGCCCACTTAGTCTCTCTTGGTCTCTGAACACCAGAAGTACAAACTTAGTAGGGTGTTTACAAAATTGCTACCCAGAGGCCTTCCAGGCTGCACTCATCTTGGGTCCTCCTGAAAATGTAGATTGTTCTCGAACTCGGGTTCTTCCGGGTGCATAACTGAACTCCCCCATCCTCTTCTTTACTGTCTAGGAACAAACTCCACCCCTTAGCTCTCCTTAGGTGCCTCTTAGTCTTGCTGTGTGTGCCCTCCTCTGGGCCTTTACAAACTCTGAACTTCACTCAAGTTCTGGCTGTCTCTTGCAAGGAGGACATCAGGCTATTTTAAGCATTTAATTGAGTAGCCTCACTCCACTCGAGGCCGTGATCTTTTCTTAAAGTCAGCCAATTCAGATCTTCACTGACATCTGCAAAATATCTTCCGGGTTGTCTGGTTTAATATCTTAGTAGCCTAGAGGATGTGTGTGTCTGCCCGGCAGCACAAATCTTGGTGATTACTTTCTGATTCTTCCTACCATCAGAGCGTCTTCAAAAGGCTTCAGGGAGTACCAAGCAAAGACGGCTAGGACCCTTCTCTCTTCTCAGACTGAATGTAGGGCTCCTGAGCCATCATAGGTTGAAGGCCCTTTGGTGGAAAACAGTTCCCAACTCCAAAGGAACCTTCACCCAGGTGCAAAGCTTTTCCGGGTGCAGACAAGCTGACGTGGGCAGGAAGATGACAAAGAATGAGCTAGAGAAGTGGATCCTCACATGTGGATTGCCCAGGCTGAGGAAGCATGGCAGACGACCGAGGACCAGCAGGAAGGAGGTGAAAGGAAGATGCCCCTAAGGACAGGAAAATCCAGATCGATGGGAAGGGAAAGAACAAGAGGGGACAAGAGAATCCAGCCACTGCCTGAAGTGCAGGGTGCAGCCATGAGTTTTGCCATTGCATTCTGACTGTAGACACGAGGCATACCTACTTCCAGCAAGTCCTTTGACATGTGTGCAGGTGGCCCAGTGCCATGGTTTCAACATTCAGTCCCCGGCTAGTGGCATTCTCTTGGGAATCTGTGGGAACTTATGAATAGCAGGAAGGGGCACAGGCAGGGCTTGAGGACGACAAGCTGATCAGTCCCAACAGGGTGCACTGAAACGGAAACCACCACACAGACCCAGCCACTTTAGCTGCCATGGTTCCTTGGCACGACAGACTGTATTCTCTGAACTGTAAGCCAGAGTAGAGTCTGCCTCCCGCAAGGTGCTTTTGTCGGGTATTCTGTCACAGAAGCGAAAACCAGTGTCCCCCCACCCCCAGCTTGAGCACAGTGCTCCTGAAGACTCGGGCTCCTGGGCTCATCCCAGTGCCTGGCCCCACTAAGAGTGAGACCAGGAAGACATCCTGACAGCACAGGGTGAGAGGGAGCAGCCACAGCATGGAAGTCTGAGTTCTGGTGGAGCTGGGGGTTTACTTTGGATGTGTAGAAAGTCATGAGGCTCTATGGGTGGAGGGCAACTTGGAGCAGCAATAGGCAATGAAACCTCTCCAGAGGGCTACAGTGGTACACCACAGGTTAGAGGCGAAAACAAAGACCAACACTAAAGCAGAGCTAGAGCTAAGGAAGGACAGAAGCAGCTGAGGAGAGGCAGGTGGTAAGGAACTGAGGTCAGGGCTCGGCCACAGGCAGCCTTGGTCTGCCTGCTGCCTGTGTCCTTGCTGTATGTGCCTTGACCTCTAAATATATTCACATACCAGGGCCTTGTGACCATAAAATAGTCATCCCAGGTTCTTTGGTGGAAGACGGCAGTTTTCAAAGTCTGAAGGCCCTCTGAGAGCTAGACTGTTCGCATTGTTTTCGATCTTCACCGAAATGTCTTCTTGGAATTTCTGGGCATGTCTCTAAGGTGAGCCTTCCCCACCTGCATCTCACCTACAAGAAGCTGGAGTTTGTCTTTTGGAGCTGGGCTTGTCTCGGGCTACTGCTTCCTGGAAGAAACCAGAGGGAGAGATCGGATCTACCTAATGTCACCAGGGGGACAGTAAATCCACTCTCTACTATCTGTGTGACACAGCTTCCGTTACCTTCTGTGCCCAGGGCTCAGACAACTCAACATTTCTTGAGCAGCCCCCTTCCCTGACACTTCTATTACCCAGAGACTGATACTGGACTGTGCTGTGTATCTTGAACACTGGGAGGCTCATCTGTCCACCCAAAGCACCATTCTGACCACACCATTAGAAACTGGAGAAAGAAGCCTTTCTGTGCACACAGATAGACCACCCCATACAGTGAACCCAGACAGCATCTTAGAGGAGCAAGCTTGGGGATGTCTCCCTGAATTCTTTTACCTGCATGCACTTGACAGGAAGATCTCCACCCTCTCAGATGCTTCCAAGCCATGGTGCTCGGTTGCATGGTGTCCCTCCCCCCTCCCAAGGAAGCTTTGTTCTTTGTGAGAAATTGATTCCTAAGATCCAGGAGCACTCTGTACAAACTTCTCCATTTGTCATAGCTTTCATCTCCAGGGACAAGTCAGGTTCAGCTGTCCATGACGTGCAGACTCCCACAGCCTGGGCACACCCCTCCTCTCAGAGTTCAGACTCTGAACGCTTCACCTCCAATATTGGGCGTGGGTGAGTGGGAGGTTACTGGAGTCAGATAGACTCACAAGAGTAGATCCTCATAGTGGGATTCATAACCATATGAGTTTTTCCATGCATGCACCAAGGCCATGTGAAGACACAGGGAGGAGGTGGCTTCTTTCTCCTTGGACTTCCCAGCCTCTGGGACCATGAGAAACAGACTCCTCTTTGGTCTTCATGGAGAGTCCACAGTTTGTGCAGCTCACACACACAGAGTCACATGCCAAGGATGCATCCTCTACAGCCTTCCTCTGCATCAGGAACACACTTCCCACTCCCGGCTGTCCAGCTCTGGGCTGGCTCCAAATCTCCCTCATATTCTCCATGCAGAAACTACACCTCTTCCAGAGACTCCATCTCCCACCCAGCCCTCTCTCCAACCCACAGCTCCTGAGGGCAAAAACAGCATGTCATCAAAAGTAGATAATAGTGCTAGCTTCAGCTCTCGCCTCAGAGAAGGGGCTCAGTACACACCTACTGAACCCCAAAGAGAAACCAGCAATAGTCACCTCACTTCCATCCCCCCATGCCCAGGCCTGCTCGCTGCCATTTTTTTTTTGGAAATAAGAAGTAGGGTACCAGCAAACCAAAGGGTTGTTCTGCTCCTACTGTGGGCTTTTCAGAGAACACCAGACCACTTCAGCTCCGAGCTCGGGAGAGTTCTGCTGATTTTAAACACTCCCTTACCCAACCCAGCTCTCTCCTAACGCAACCACGAGCCCCAACACACATATACAGAAAGAGAAAGAGACACAAGCAAAAAATGAACACACCATACACGGAGGAGAAAGGAACAGAAAAATAGACATACATGCATGGACATGCACTCATGCACACACACACACACACACACACACACACACACACGAGCATACGTTACATTCACATAACCATACACACTTCATTGGGAGGCAGACACTGAAGTTTTCCCAATATCTGGACATCTGCTTCAAGCTCCACCATGGCTATTTATAACTCTAACACATCAGACCACCCCAGGCCTTCTCATGGGGATGGAAAACGTTATGTAGGGCAATAGGCCTCCCCTTGTATCTGGCACTGACCTCAGGTGAACCCAAGCAGGACATAGCCTGGCTTTAGCTCACGCATGGCCGAGTCCACAACAGCCCACATTTGTCACAGCTGACTTGTTGGCAAGGTGCCAACTCAGCCGATGGCTGCTTCAGTACCAGGAAGCCACGAGAAAGGGTGTGGAGCCACACAGGTGATTACCAGGAAGCCGCTGAGTGCTTGGTGCTCTCTGGAGTTCGACAACACAACGCAACTCTGCTCTGAAGACATCCCACTTCCTCTCCAGTTCCTAAGGTCCAGCGGTGGCTGGCACCCCGACTGATGCTCCACAGAGCTGCCTCAAACCTGTCATGCCCAGTAGGTGGGATGCAAGCTGAGGGCATAGCCAGCACCTTGTTCCTACTTCCAGCCCTCCCTACTCACTCGGCTCATTTCCTTGGCTGCGCATAACCCAGTCAGGTATTTTATTGACTTACGTGGCAGACTTTTGTCTTTCTCGGTTGTTCCAAATCATAATAAAGGGATAGAGGCAGGCCCAAGAAATGATCGGTGCACAGCCCCTGCCTTCAGGAGGCTCACAGTCCAGTGACAAACGCTGAGGTGTGTGGCCCTGCCAGGTGAAATGAGAACTGTGTACATGGGGAACATCGCAGAAGACCGCTTCTTCATCACCAGAGCTTAGAGATGACGCTCCTCGCAGCCATGTCTGTCTTCTTTCCCATCCTGCTCCTCTCTCTCTACCACGTACATGCCCCCTTCCCTCCCTCTGCAATTCAGTGATGGACAGAGTTGATTAGAACCCTGGGTGTGGTGACAGAATCTCAGATGAGCAAACGCAACCTCCTGAGAAACAACGAGGCTTCCTGGTGTCTACTGCCAGGCCTGGCTGCTGAAGATGTCTGTCACCTGAGTCTTCCCTGGCTTCTTCCCACAACGCTTCGCTGGCTTAGGTCAGGGGTCAAGTGACCTGCCACAGCCATGTCTACACATCCACCATTGCCTTCAATTCATCTAACATCTTGCTTGGCTCAAAACACTGCTAAATAAATCATTGCAAGCCCTAGCAGTGATTTGCTTGGAATTTCAAATCACAGTCTGAGGGAAAGGGGTTGAAAATGAGCATATTTATAAGCAATGCTTATTAGCCCAGCTCCTCTCTGGAGAAGGTAATTCTTTTATATATAAAAAATGCCATAAACGAAGCAATAATCATGCAGGGATGTGACATTATAACTCCACACCCAGGAATAATTCAATTATCCTCAAAGGCTAGTTATTCTGAAGGTGGCATTTTGACGTGTGTGTATCTTCCCTGGGGCCTCCAGTGCTCAATGCCAAACACTGTTTTTATAGTGCCTGCTGACAGCACGCTGAACAGGTTTCCACAAAACAGCCTCAACCCCGGAGGAAACCCTTCAACCACGGCTCCTCCGCGGTGCACTTTCAGACTCCAGTCCCTGTAGCTTTCCTTGAAGACACTCATGGTCCGTGGCTTTGCTTTTGTTGTTTACTTCTCTGGGTCATGTTTTATCTTTTCAACAGGTCCAGCAAATTAAGTGTATGAACTCCTGGCATGCATGCAGGAAAGAGACAGACAAGGCACACCCACTTTGGTTTGTAATAGAACCCTAGCAGTCTATCAGATTCACAGAGGCGAGTATCTGAATCTCACAGTCCCAGGAAGTGCGGGCTCCCAGGCAAAGCAGGGAGACTCTGGTCTCACGGGATGCTGACTGCTGAACATGCCAGGGTTGAGCCAAACACCGAGGAGTCTTCTGAAAGAAAGAGCAAGTTCGGCCTATCCATTTCTCTTAGTGGCCTGCAGCCTGACCAGTATTTAATGCCCCTCATTCATTCACACTGTGTTGGTGAGCAGAAAAAAACTATCTCGGCTCTTTCCCCTGTTCTTGGGAAGCAAATTGTTCCTGGGGATTTTATATGGAGCGCTGTATTTCTGTGGGAACATAGCAAACGGTTAGGTGAGCGTAAGAGGCAGGTCCTGAATCACTGATGGGTGTATTTTGTAGATTTGAGCAGCCATGGGGGAGGAAGATCACTCTGGCTTGGAGTAGAGTTATCAGGAGAGATATCTGAGGAAAATAAGGGCCAGTGGGTGAAGTCTCCTGCCTCAGAGTTGTGTTATTATAGCCAAGTCATTTCTCAAATCAAGCTTTGGTGTATTTATTTGGTGTTTGTCTGCAGTCCATTTTCAAAGCAACAAACCTGCAGGCATAGTCCATGGACCAGCCAGGTGCCAACGCTGTAATAAAACCGTGGCATATAACTCTAGGGCTAAGCACTTTGAAACAGGACTAAGGAAGGTGAAAATGTTAGGTTTCTCTGACCGGGGCCTACCCATAGAGATAGACAGTGAGCTAGCCACTCACTGGTGTGCACGCGTGGAAAAGACAAGCCATGTGCGCTTGTGTTCTATAGCAGCTAAGTTGGCTGCCCCTAGCTTACCCTGATGCTTCTGCTCCAATATATGGGAACTGGTGGATGGAGTTACCTCAGGCTGTGATGGCTTGAATGTGGAATGACTCCCATGGGCTCCTGCATTTTAACAGTTGGCAGTGTTGTTTGGGAAGGTTGTGCAATCCCTAAAAAGAGGTCCTAGTTGGTAGAAGGAGGTCACCATGAGTAACCCTTGAATGCTTGGCCCAGCTCTGCTTCCTGTCCAATTCTCTCTGCTCTTGTATACCAAGATGTGAACAAGCCCATGCTGCAAGCTCACCGTCGCTGACCAAGACACTCCAGCCACATGTCTCCCTTGGCACAAAATTATGAGCCCCAGTAAACATCTCTTCCCACAGTTGCCTCTGTCAAGATTTTGTCATGGCCATGAGAAGAGCTGTGGATGGATGCGGACAGTTGCTTTGGTGCTATGTATCTGGGACTGCATGTGTCTAATTGTGTATACTTAACTGTGTATGTGTTTGTTCATTTCTATTAACCTACCCTATCCACCAACTGATCAACCCACCAGCTTACCTATCCATCGATGGACACCTTATGCATAAAACTGTCTACCTCTCTATAATGTATACTTTGCTTATAATAGATGTTTAGGTAAAACCAAGATGTCTACACAGTAATACCATAGGGTTATTATAATGTGCCTCTTTGTGCTTTATTTTCCCAGTCTTCTAGAATAAATGGTGTTTCTTATACTCTAATACCAAAGTGGATACTAGTTAACACAGGTACAGTGGTATATATCTGTAATCCCAGTGCTAGGAGACCAGAGTAAGAGGATCACAAGATTGAAGCCAGGCTGGGCTATTTAATGAGTTCCTAAAGAGACACTGTATCCAAAAATTCATGATTGTAAGTTTGATAATGTTACTTGCAAAAGGAATGACTAGTTGGCAAGAACACTAAAATCCAGGTCACTGGGGATGGCGCCTCAGGGTGGTGATGCCTGAGCTGTGTTAGGGGATTTGGAAACAGGATTGCATCTTGAAACCTTGGCTTGCTCGTGTATAAAAATGGAAACCATAGTGTGTATATCTCAAAGCATCTGGGTGAGGTTGTCTTGAGCCCCTTTATGTGACCCATGTACTGGCTCTAGTCAGTACCAGTATGTGGCCAGCACACTTGCCCAGGACCTGCCTGACTCATGTTCTGCCACCTACTTGAGGTTCTTAACAATGCTTCAACAACTGCCTCTGTGTTTTTATTTTGCACTGAGCCCTAGACATTACACAGCCAAATCTGAGCCTGGCAAATGTTAGCTGAGTCCTATAGACTCTTCATTATTTCAAAGCTCAATACACAGTCGAACTTACTAATTACCCTGTAACAGATGAGTCGCCAAAAACACTACAGGAACTCTGGATGATTTAGCAATTGAAAAATAATAATAAACTCCGGGCTGAGAGGCCCCTGCAAGCAAGCACTACAGGGTTGGAGGCTGAGAGATGTTCAGGTAGCAGTGGACAGTGTGCACCTGCCTGATGCTGGTCAACAGGAAGTGACTTGTTTTCTAGTGATGGTTTGTACCGAGCAGGGCGTCAGCAGGGTCTGGATTAGACAAGGGCAGCTGGCAGGGAGGCCAGCCGCAAAGCCCTGACTAGGATGAGCTGAACACAGAAGAAACGGGGGAGGGAGGGGGAGGGATGGGGAGGGAGGGAGGGAGGAAAGAAATGATGGGCACATTTACTGGGAAGATTGCTGTCCACAGGAGCAGATATACTGACTGGAGCATTGGGACTAAGATTTTATTTTAGGATAAGCAGATGAATGAGCAACATGGCTGTCAGAGGAAGACAGAAGGGGGTTTGAGGGACAAGGTGGATGTCAGGGGAGACATATGTCCCAATATGTCAGCTTTCTCACAGAAAGGAGCTGATGTTTGGCCAAAAGACAGGACAGGCAAAGACGCTGGAGTTTGAGGAGAGGGGTCAGACAGTGAGAAGGGAGAGTTGGTGGCTTGTCTGTCTCCTACCTGCGAACTCTTTCTTTTATTTGTTTATTTTTAACATCACTCTGTGTGTGTGTGTGTGTGTGTGTGTGTGTGTGTGTGTGTGTGTTACCATGCCATGGCACACTTATGGAGATCAGAGGACAACCACAGGTGTCAGCCCTCCCCTTCCACTTCACTTCAGACCTGGTCTCTTGCTGCCCTCCACTATGTCCACAAGGGTCACTGGCCCTCAGGAATTCTCCTGACTTTGTCTCCCATCTCACTATAGAATCTCTGAGATTGCAAGGCAAATTCTTTACCTTGTAAGTCATCTCTCTGGTTCCTATCATGACTTATTAATGTAAGTATTTGGATATGTGGATATTCGTAACTCAGATGACTGACTTCAAGCTCTGGGCTAATAAGTGTGCTGTTTGTGACACTTACTTTTTGTGGGTGGTCGATCCACTGGGCAAGATGGTTGAAAAGATCTGGTTAGAATGTGGTCTAGTTGCCACACCTGTCTGCCAGGCTTTATCCAGGCATCCCCAGGGACAGACTTTTAGAAAATTTTATTAACATAATTTGGCCTTGATTTACCCACCAGTATTTAAGATTCCCCGTGACGGTTCCCTGGAATTACTCGCATGAAGGGCTTGCCGCAAGCTGAGACAGGAATAAGTAAACGGCCGCCACGGTCATTAGCTAATACAATATTACTCTGTGATAGAGACTGACTGCTGTGTGCACAGTTGTATCTTCCCTTCCTCTGGGTGCTCTGCCAGGTGGGCAGATGAGAGGCATCTCTTTCCTGTGTGCCAGGGTTTCCAGCCCCTGAGATGAGCACAGAATGAATGAACTCAGAATGCGGTGTCCAGAATCATTCCTGTGTTCTGAGGACTCTCCCTGAGCCTGGTAGAAGAAACTAGACTTTTCCCAGGGCTTATAGAGATGGTTAAATTACAAGAGAGAACCGCATATAAACTAAATGCACTGAGTACCTGCATATAAGGTACAGAGCCAACCTGGGAAATATCTCCTTGAAGGGAAACCAGTAGAGGAAACAAAACTAGTCAGAACCTGACCTGGGAGCCTGGAACCCAAGGTTCGGCAGCCCACTTGGTGAGTGCATGAGTGTTACCAAGCCCCTATAATCAGTACGGTATCCACACTATAGGCTGTGAGTCCTGAGAAGGCAGAAACCTTCTAACTGGTAGCCAAGTATACCCCATCACTTAACCATGAAGGAAAGCTGCAGGATGCACCCCACCCCAGGTCCAGATCTCAGCTGACCAATCCCCTGGGCTTCCTCCTATGTCCCAGGTTTCCTGTAGTGTCTGGTGTCCTCAGCATCATGGATGCAGGGTTAGACTTCTAGTCTGGGCTGGGCTGCTCCACCCTGGAAGTCTCTCTCTCTCTCTCTCTCTCTCTCTCTCTCTCTCTCTCTCTCTCTCTCTCTCTCTCTCTCTCTCTCTCTCTCTCTCTCTCTCATCCTTACAGATAATATTCCACATCATAGTCAACAGATCTTACAAAATTAGTTCTCAAGGAACTCTCCACAACTCTTTGTTCTACACTAACCAATTCTCGTGAGCTTAGCACCATCCGTGCCCCAGACAACTTAATGTTGACGATGTTTCTACATTTGCTTATTTAATGATTAGCTTCCTCCCGAAATAAGAGGAGAACTAAACTGTGTCTCTGTGGTTAACTTCCCTTGTAACCATCTACGCACTAAATTTAAGAAAAAAATGAAATCCATATGTTTCTAGCTTATTTGTTATTTTAAAGTCATCAAAACATTTTAACAGCTGCTTAATGCCCAAGAATCATTTTGATGTTTCTTAATAGGCTTCCAAAAAGCTTTGCCTTAAAAAAAAATTAACAAAACACAAGAAGAAACAGGTGGCTGTACTTTGTGAATGAGAAATACAGCAAGACACCCAGCCTCTGTTGCACTGGGCGCACTTGACAATACAATCCCACCTCTCTGTCACCATCCAGCTAGCAGGATACCTATCCATCTACAAAGCTGCACTGGCCCTGGGATAGCTTCCTCCAGATCTGAACAGAAGCCATGAGTCACACAAGAAGGGTACCCACAAACATGGGTTTAGTTTTTATTCTGGGAATATCTCAGAGCCCAGGCAAAAATATCCCAACTCATGTCCTCCTCAAAGGGTGCAGTTGACCTCTGCTCCTTGTCTGCCCTCCTCTGGACATTCTGCCAGCTGGACAGATAGGAGGTTTCCAAGGTCTACATCTGCCCTTACACCATACCATGATTGCAAGCCACAGAGAGCACCTAGTCCAGACTCAAGATGGACTTATACATTAGTCTATAGGTACATCAAAGCAGGGCATTTGTAAATCAGGGAGAGAAACACAACATACACCCTGTGGTGACAAGGTCCATGGTGTCCTCTGCTACCTTCTTGTCTCCATATTAGATGTAGGCTTCACTACCACCACAACCAGCACCACACTGTCTTTGGCTGTGATCATTCTTGTTTACTCAAGACTGTCCCTACCAAGTTCTCATTCTGCAGAGCGTCAGTAAGGTCAGCACCAAGACAAGAAGTGAAGAAAAAAAATCAACAACAAACTGGGGTGTCATAGTGATGGTGCATCTCTCAAGATTTTAATTCATGATGGAGGGCTGCAGATGAGGAATTCCCCTTGCTTAGGCGCTGAGTGAGGCTCATGGGAGCGGCAGACCAAGTTCAGGACCAGAGACAGCGCCCACCAGGCGGATGAAAGAGCAGGAAGAGGTTGAGACACAATGTCGCCATCAAATTAGCCTTTGCTATAAGAGGACACCACTGTGGGGGGAGGGGGAAATCATGGCAGACTTGCACGCTTCAAAAATAGGAATGCCTGATTATAAAAAGAATTGATTTGTTACGTTGCCTTGTGTCTGGATTCTCTCAAATGATTTTTAACTACTTCAAATGTCTTCTCGGAAGCTGCTTTTATTCACACAAACGCGAATTCTCGAATTGTTTCAAATACATTTCCACTGTTTTGTCTGGAGTTCCTCAAATTATTCCAGCAGAGCTCTGAAAGCAAGTCAGAGGGCTGTGTTTTCTGCCTGGGTTTGGGGGATCCCAAGAGACAGCCCTAGGGATGGATTGGATTGATTTGGGTTCCTGCCAGCAAGGTACCTGGGCCTCAGCCAAAGAGATAAACACTGGGCTTTAAGTGAAACAGATGTTTAACAGGACTGATCCGCTTCTCAGATCTTTGTTCAATGGCAGCTATTGCTTATATTATTGCCGTCACATCTGCACATCAACCCGGTCAGTGTTGCAAAGCCACATACCCACCTGTTCTCAGGAGGCCAAGGGAAACCCTCTATGAGCCACACTTGGAGGAGCAAGAAGTTCCTGCCCATGACCCACACCTAGGAGAGCTGAGGTCTTCCTTGTAATCCGACCTCTGCAGGATCTGAGGGAAACATTGTTTCAGTTTGCATCTACCTCTGCTTGTCAGCTGGGATCTAGGCAGCCCCTCACTTAACCTGCTTCTTCCAAAGCTAAGGGGTCTTGACCCCTCCACTCAGCCACAATACCACTGGGAAAGGATGAGTAGGCTAATAGAGTCCACCCCTTTCGGGAACTGAAATGCGCAGACCTTGATCCCTCTCTCAGAAGTGTGAGTGACACGTAGATCTGAAGCAAATGTCAGGATAAAGTTGCCATGTTGCCCCGCAGTGGGAGAAGACCCAGAGTAGAATCAGACCCTGTCTCATTCCTTCACGCCCCTCCAGGCCGTCAGCCACCTGTAGCCTGTGTAGAAAGTCATCTAGTCTCTGTCAGAGTTTGAAAAGGGCAGATGAAGTGAACCCACATTGCACATATGTGAGGACCTGAGGCCAGTCTCCCTGTCCAAACCCAGCTCCACTCGATATGAGAACTATAGAAGCTGACAACTGAGAAATAGTTCTACACTGAAAAGTTGAGGTTTTTTTTTCTTTCTTTCTGGGCTATGTAGACACTTCCCAGATCAGATCTGCAAATTCATACATGAGGTGTTGCCTAACAGACAGTAAGTATTCAAAACTGTCATCATTAAATTTTAGAAAAGTCAGTAAGATGGCTCATTGGGTAAGAATGTTTGCTGCTAGAACCTATGACCTGAGTTCAGTCCCCAGATCCTGCATGCTGGAAAGAGAAAACAGACTCCTGAAAGTTGTCCTCTGACTTTCATACATGTACCACAGCACGTACATACACACATGCACCCACACACATACACACATGCACACACATGCACACATGCATATACATCTGCATACATACATGTACACATGTGAACGCACATATACACATGTGAACACACATGCACACATGTGCACACACATACACATAGATACCCATACATGCACATACACATATACACACACGTGTGTTTGTGTACATGTATACATACATGTACACATACACATGTGCACATACTCATGCACACACATTTGCACACACATGTACACACACATAAACATATCTACCCACAAATGTACACACAATAATTAATTGATTAGATTAAATTTTTAAGGCAATAAAACTTAGGAATGAAGTGGCCTGTGTGTGAAATGTGTCTTGGACACACATAACCATAGAAAGATGGTCTTAGTGCCAATGGTATCTCCTCACAGGCAGGAATGCCCATTCCTCTACACCCCCAAGGCCAATAACAGACTCCCCTGCCCTCCAACTGGCTGCGACACAGACAGGTGCCACAGTCACAAGAAAGAGCTCACTGACAATATCCAGGGCTCAAGATTCACAAAATCTTATTGTCCTTCCATGGGCCACTGAGTGTTTCTCACCCAGTACACAAAAAACACTCCACCATCATTCTCTGCCTTTATTTTGTTCTTCTAATCCATGAGCTAGACACTAGACGAACAGTTTGAGCCCCATGCTATAAAACCATCGCCCACACAAATAGCTTCCATGAATGTTGTGTTCCAAAGAACACATTTGCCTTGTTTTATAACCACCAGCCCCACTGCACCCCGTCTCTGCCCTGCCCAGCATGGAAGCCCATCTTAATCAGCCCAGAATATTACTCTGCGTTTGAGCCCTGTGAGATTGCACAGTGACTGGTCCTGGGCTGGTACATTTTCAGGTCTTTGAAGATAGTCATCTGTCTGTAATGTAATGAACTTATGCTGAACTCTCTTTCCTTGTAGACATGTGGACCTCCGGGGAGAGGGGCTTTCAAATCCTCTTGCTGCTTTCCCCACATTCCCAGAAGTTATCCTTCTGTACTTTGTCTAAGCTCAGCTTTAAGTCTGGAAACATCTCTGAGCAACAATCTGAAGATAGCAAAGGAACTGATATTTTAATCTTAGCTATAAACAAAATATGTGGTGCACTTGTCAAAAAATGTGTGCGTGCATTCGTAGGAGCATGCATGTGTGTACACTCACGTGCATGCACATATGTGCATGAGTGTGTGTGCACACCTGTGTGTGCATGCCAGTAGACACTACGGGTTTACATCGGGTGTCTTTCTCAATCACTCTCCACCTTGTAGTTTGAGACAGTCACTCACTGAACGGAGAGCTCACTGATTCCACTAGGCTGACTGGCCAGTGAGCTCCAGGACACTCTGTCTCCATCCTCCAAGTACCAGGACACAGCTGTACACCTCTGCTCACAGCTTGTGTGTGTGTTAGGGGTCCTAACTCAAGACCCCTGCCCCTTGCAACAATCACTCTACTGACCAAGCCAGCCCACAAAGCACACTATTTTTCACAGTCTAGACACACATAGGATTAAATTCTATACCATTTTCCTTTTGTAAAATTAAAAATTTATATTTTAGATAGTAATGTAAATAACTATGGTCACTGGCCTCTTACAGTTCACCCTGGAGTTAGCAGTCATTGTCGCTCCTCACAGGTGGAAACATTAAGGAAACAATAGCTTCCTCCCCACCCTACCCCACCCCACCCCACCCCACTCCCAACTTGGCCCTTGACAGCTGGCAAAGCCATCCTCACCTCACAAGGGGCAGAAGGTAAGAGACACAGGGGATAGGGACCACCATTGAGCAGGAAGTCTGGGCTGAGGCCTGAGTCTCTTGATGGCTCTGCAGTTCCTATTCCTGCCCCAGGGTCTGCATTTATACAAAAGAAGTAGCAACTTCTGCCACCACGGCTGGCACTTCCTTCTCAGCCATCCCCAGCAGGAAGACTAAGTCACGATGGAGTGAGCACACACCCAGCTCTTGGGAAACAGTTGACACATAAATCTAAAATAAGAGGTACTGTTAATATCTTGGAGTTGGTGACCTTGGATGACCCTCCCCTCGCTGCTCTGGCCTCCCCCTTCTGCTCATCAGCTCCTCGGTAGCCTAATTGTTGTGGCGTATTTACCACACCGCCTTCTGTTATTTTTATCATATGGTTTTCCACCATCTGCTCTGTGCTTCTACAGATGACATTGCTCTTTGCAAGGTAAGGTCTGTTTGCCACCCAAGCTTTATTCTCTCCTACTATACGGCGTCCACATCAGGTGTGGTTTCTGGAAGCAGGTGGGATACAAATTACTAATGTGCAAACAAATGTTTATATAAAGGTAAGACAGAAAATAGAGTTAATTCCTCAAAAAAAACCCTATAAACACCTCTTAACATAATCTTAGGAGATATAATTAGTGATCTATAGATTTAACCTGAATAGAGAAAAGGAATAAGGAACAGGTTTGGCAGATGGCCATAAGTGCTTGCTGTATCAGCATGAGAACCTGAGTTTGGTACCCAGAACTCACATAAAAATGTTGGTGGGGCACGGCAGTTATCTGTCAGAATACTGGTGGGTCCTAGGGTTGCTGGTCAGCCAGCTTAGCCTCATCTGTGAATTCCACGCCAGTGAGAAAGAGGACAGTGTGCAGGCACAGGCACATGCATGCACACATGCATTCACCTCCCACAATAAACAGTCTTTGTGATCATCCCCTGCTAACAGGTTGTATGGATCATCCTTGAGGGCAGGATGCTAGGCATGGCTTATTGGGTGTGTTTGCCAACCTCACCCCTGAAGTCAGTATTGCCTGGGATCTTCCCCCTTATATGTATGCATCAAACACACCTCAGGGGTTGTTAAAAAGTGATTTTCTAAAACTTAAAACAAAATCGCCATTCTCATGCAAATGAAAGATGGATGTGTCAAAGATTTTATTTGACTCATTGATTACGTAGCGAAGAAAATCGTGCAGAAGTCACAGAAGGTTCAGGAAGAAGCTGAAGACAGATGCGCGTGTGTGGACTGGGAGAAAGATGAATGGCCATTTCTGGAGGAGGGAGATCGTTGGGAGATCGACCTGGCAGAGTTTATTTGCAGGTCTCCACGCTGTGACCGCTTTGCATTGCTAATTAGACTAATTATAAGCATGCTACTACCAGGCCACTACAATTCACAGATTACAGAAAGTGCTCAACAACAGTTAATAGCAAGAATCAAGAAACCTAGAAGGTCACTCTGTAAACAGTGCACCGTTTTAGCTAAAGACACCAGCAGTCTTCATGACTTGTTCTGGCTCCACATGAAAAAGTGTCACTTCCTATTCTCTATGCTGCTTCTGTGCTTGGCCCTTGACCGTCCACTTCCCTCTGTGTTGTCCAATCCTTGGCATCAAGTACTTGGGCTAAAGTTCTGACTTCCCAGGGATTAAATGGACCCACTCGCCCCACTCCTCTCCGATGAGTTTCCTGACCCCTCTTCTCTGGTCCACCCTTCTTCCCACTTACTAAGCAGCTGATGGGGCTCAATGTTCAGTTACTGCATCTGACCTTGTTATCCAGCTAAAGCCAAGAGTTCTGCTTGGGCCAAAGCTGCATAAAGACACACGAAAGTCAGCTTGCAGGTTCAGGGAAACAGGGGCTGGGGCTTTGGGTACTGTTTTCCTCTCTACATTCATCTGTAGAAACTTGACTGTATGTCCTCAGTTTGTCAAATATAATTGACTGTTACATTCACCATAGGTACAGCCATTAGAGTTCAGTCTGAGAGACAAAGCTAGCTGGCCATCCAGAGTCCCCGGGTCCATCCGCAGCTGCCTCCCATCCCACAGTCCCTGGGCATCACACCTGGATTTTTACTTAGGTTCTGGGATTCCAAATCCAGTCCCTCATGCTTGTGAGTCAGGTGATTGGGTGATGGACCCATGGGGTTAATCTTGACTGTCAACAGGACAGGATTTAGATCAGAATGGAGATAATTGTCTCTAGGCACATCTCTTGAGAGTGTTTCCCAAAGGGTTTCCCTGAGGTGTAAAGACGAATCCTAAATGGGAACAGACTCCCAGTGCTGTGGGTTGGGACCCTGAGCTGACTGAAAGGGAGAGGAGGTGTGAACACCGGCACCCCTCCATTCCTCTCAGCTAACTGCCTCACGCCCCACCACCACCATCACCACCACCTCTGTGACTCCCTGCCATGACGAACTGGACCTCAAGCTGTGAGCCAAACTAAACTTTTTACTCTCTAAGTTTCTTTTTGTTACAGCAATGGGGGAAAAAAGTAATGAACACAGCTACCGTTCTAAAGAAGAAAGACAGACGATTCAAGAATCGGATGTTTTCTTCCTCTGTCTCTGTCAAAACTCAGCTATGAACCAAAACACATTTATATGAAAGCCAGCCGTTGCTTCTGACATGGCTTGGAACGGTCCCCCTTACAGCTCTGCACGCTGCTGTTTGATGGACCCTCCATCCTGCCGCTGCATCTGCCATTCCGGGCAGGTCAATCTCGACCCTGACAATATGGCAGAAGCTCACCATCCCAACCAAGCTGCCCAAAACACAAGCCTCTGCCCTGTCGTCGGAGGATAACAGGAAGCAGTGTGACTTTTGAAAAAACAATGTGTCTCAAACACAATTTTGAGCAGCACACGCAAGTATCAGCCAAGTGTTATTTCAAAGCTGGAGCCTTTGTGACATAAGCCCATTAGCGTTTAATTCCAGCTAATTATGCATTTTGTCACGGGTCGCAAAGAACTTGTAGGAATCCATTTTAATAATATTTAATAACATTATTTCCTTTATGCACAGAAACCAATTTTAGATGTCAACCTCACACTGAGATCATAGCAAAATTTGGTCTGAAACATCAAAAGCATGAATATCTATTGCCAAATGTACTTCTAGAAGGATAATTCCTGAGGGCCCAGTAATAAAATAGACACGGCTCTTTTCACACCTCCCTCCCTGCCCCCAACCACTCAAAAGCATATTTGCAAGGTGCCTAAGCTGGTACTTGTGATGCGCTCTTCAGAGTTGGGAGGTCGGAGGCAGACCTGGTACAGAAGAGTCATTGCTCTCCCATCCAGTGGGAGGCTCTGGTCTCCTTCAGAGACAAAATAATTTGTTCTAGTTCAGGCATAATCCTCTGCAACACATATTAACAGGTCAGGAGTCGCACGTCTAAACTACTAATATGTCTGAAATAAAGCCTAACTTTTAAAGCCAGAAGAAAGCACAGAGCGTGCTCTGCCCGGCTCCTCCTCCTCCTCAGCCTCGGTTTCTCGCAAGGGTCTCAGCTTTTATGAGCATGCTCCTCCATCCATCCTCTCACGTTCATCTGGTCAGAATCTTCTCGGCTTTTCCATTCCGCCTCTGGGAAAAGCATCAGGACTGCGCTCTCTTTTGCAGTTCTTGCTCCCTGTTCGTTAACCCAACTCTGAGTTCTGAGGGGGCCACAAAGGAATCACGTGGTATCCTATGCGGGTCAGCGTGTCAACTGCTGCCTTCCGGTGAGGGCCCCGGGCTTGTCAATAGGAACAGCATAGCAGCTTCCACATCCGAAGGCGTAATAATTCTCTGTTTTTACAAGACGGCTCAAATTCACTGAGCAGCGCAATCCACCAGTGCAACCCATAAGAAGGTGGGAGCCGCACGCTCAGAGGAAAGAACATGGCTGCTTCTTGGTCCCCGACCGACCATCTACGTGGAAGCCACCCAGGGACAAGCCAGGCACTGTAGGTGCAGTTTCCGGGCGTTTCCCAATGTTGCAAGTGAAATTAGGGTCATGATTGTTTCCAAGGTTTGAGCTTCTTAAAACAGCTTTCCACAGACAGTTAAAGTTGAGTTTTTGATATTCACAAATAGAAAGGGTGTGTGTGTGTGTGTGTGTGTGTGTGTGTGTGTGTGTGTGTGTGTGTGTACATATCTGTATACTGATCACAGTTAGAAACCAGAAAATATACATTAAAAGAGTTCCCTGACCAAAGCTACACACAGACTATTTACTATAAATAGTAACTCCCTCTAATTCTGAATATTTAAGGTAAACTTGAACTTGAAAGTCACATGCATCTGGGGGGAGGGGGGGACTAAGTACTGTGCTACAGTCTCTTCATCCTGTTTTCTGCAGTTTTAATGAAAGCCAGGAAATATCACACAGAAAGTTCTAAAAATAATCCGTGTTTTAAATAACTTTTATTGCAGTATATTAGTATAATTGCTCTGTTTTATTATTGGTTATGGTTATTGTGTTATGTCTAATTCATAAACTTTCTATAGGTTATAAAAATACATGATATACACAGAACTGAAAACTATCAGGCAGCTATGGGGGTCTTGGAATGTTGTCCGCCTACATGAAAAAGAGTGAGGCTTATTGAAAATAATAATAATAATTGAAAGATAGCCTCTTTCTGTAGACTCCCAGGAGGAAGCCCAGCAGTCGGCCACTTGCCCCCTTATGTCAGATCAGTGCCTCACTAAGAAGGTTGCATCCACTTAGCATGAGGGCATCCAGCAGCAAGGCCAGGCAGGGGCCAGGCTCCTGTGTATGGTAGGATGGGATTGTGAAGGTGTGTAGGCACCTCATCCACGTCTGGAGATACACAGTGGCTTGCAGCCCTGTCCCTGCATGGTCTTCTCCATCGTCCAGGCACCAAGTCCCCCAGGAGCCCAGCATAAGCACCTCACAAGACTTCTGCATAGTTAGGGTTTCACTGCTGTGAACAGACACCGTGACCAAGGAAAATCTTATAAGGACAACATTTAATTGGGGCTGGCTTACAGGTTCAGAGGTTCAGTCTATTACAATTAGGGTGGGAACATGGCAGCATCTAGGCAGGCATGGTACAGGAGGAGCTGAGAGTTCCACCTCTTGTTTTGAAGGCACCTAGGAGAAGACTGGCTTCCAGACAGCTAGGAAGTTTTTTCCAACAAAGCCACGCCTACTATAACAAGGCCATACCTCCTAATAGTGCCATATCCTGGGCCAAGCATATACAAACCATCACAGCTTATGAACTCCCACATACTCCTAGACTGTAAAAGAGCCATTTAAATGTAAGGGGGCAAAGTCGGAGGCCTGGGCATCCCTCAGCTGATGCGTCTGAAGGTCTTTCCCAGGTACTTCCCGCCATCAGCTCTGATGCCTCTGGCTTCACAGATAAGTAACAAGGAGCCAAATGGCTCAGAGGTAACTCCATGCTTCCGAACGAGTGAACTGTCCAGGTCACATGTCTAACAAGTACAGGAACAGGCTTAAATATGGCCCACAAACTCATGTGTTGAAATCACAACCCCCAACTAGCTTTGGAATATGAATGTATTAGGAAGTTTTCTTTATAAAAATAATTAAGCTTAAAGGAAGTCATATTGAGTGGTCCTCAACCCAATACTACTGGTGTCTTAAAAATAAGACACACCCATTAGGGGAAGGATACTATCTACAGGATGCTGACCCAGAAAAGCCAACACTACTGGCCTTGAACTCATACCCCTGGCTTCCAGGACTATGAGAAGCTACATTTCCTCTTCAAGCCACTCGCCCTGGGATACTCTTTAGGCAAGCCTTGGCCAATGCAACAGAGTTTCCAGCCTAAGATGAGGGCTCAAGGGAATGATGACAAAATGAATTCTTGTAACAATGACAAATACTTAAGTTGTCCTCACCACCTGCCTGCCCCTTTCACAGGTGTTTTTTGAAATATTGATTTGAATTCCAGATAAAGGGGTAAGCTGAGAACTTTCCAATGTCTCATAGCTTAAGTAACAGGTTTAGATCTAAGCCAGGGAAGACCCGCTCCACCCATGTTTCTGCTCAGGAAGGAAGTGACAAGGATGCAGGTGGTTTGTCAGGGAAGGCCTCAGAGATGTGGTGCTTTGAGCAGCACCTGGATGCTGTTGCAGAGAGCCTTGCGGGAGATCATGGAAGAGCTTTCCTGGTCAGTGAAGGGGCCCCGGAGGCAGCCTGGTCTTGGCTTGAGTAGAAAATCCAGAGTCTGTGAGAGCCCAAGATGGGGAGGAGCAGGGAGGGAGGGTGGGGAGAAACTGAGTACCCAACTGGTATCTTTATGTCACCCGGCATGCTGGAAAGTCTGCACTAGCTTTAAGCTACAAAGAGAAATGATCTTTTTTTGCACTTCAAAGCCAACAATAGCTCAGGCTGCCATGTAGTGAACAGGCCATGAGAGGCCCAAGCAGTGAAGCAAGGAGGCCGGTTACAATATAAGGGGTGAGAAAGGATGGTGGCTACCACTATGCCAGCCTCTTGCAGAGGGAGAGAAGCAAGCTTGGGATCTACAGAGAGTGGGGCATTGTGTTCTTCCTCCTTAAAGAGCGTGAGCTTGAGTTGGTGAAATATTGTCACAGCTGAGGGTGGTTGGAAAATAATAAAAAGCTAACAAAGTGGGGGAGAGAAGAATTTGTGTGGGACGGAACTGTGAGTGTGCTTGGGATTATTCCTGCCCGTCCGGGAAGGCGACACACCATAGCGGCTGTAAATGTCACGTGTTAGTCCCATCCTCCTAGAGAGGTGCATGCTGGGACCATAAACATCACGTTTTATTCCCACCCACCTGGAGCCGTGCATGCTGGGACCATGCTCCCCTGGGGGTCAGCAGGGGAGAACTCTACATGTGTGAGGGGCACCTACAGGAGCCGTGGTGGACAGGACCCATGGGGTAAATGTGGATGAGAGCGAGCCTGGAAGCAGAGACCAGAGTCCAGAGAGGAGCCGAGATGCTGTTCTGTTAACTCAGCGGGTCAAAAGGGAGACCCTCTACCGCCCAGAAAAGCTCAAAGCCCCAGTCCATTGTATCTTAAAATCGAGATTTCATGTCTTACCTTTCTTTTAGTTGACCTCAACTTTCTTTTGAAACCAGAAAATTTCGAACACAAGTAAATCAATAAAAACCATTTGCTGGTCTGCTCAAACTCAGTGTGAACTGGAGAGGTGGCGGTAGGCTTTAATCCTACCACTGAGATATGATTACACCTCCGTGAGGCCGTCAGAAGCCCTGAAATAAAAGGCCAGATATTTCCCGGTGCCTGGTGCATCTCTAGTTTACCTGTGGAGCTCTGGTGTGCTATCTATATTTTGGGAAAGTAATAAAAAGATATGGTTAAAGCAAAAATTGCCCTCTCGGGGATTACACAGGAGGAAAACCCTTCCAATCCTTCTACCCCAGAATGAGGAGTCTCAGCAGTGTTTGCATGCCTTTGTAGAGAACTCTATTCACGTGCTCACACATGTGTTTACGTGTTCTCAATGGTACACACTATAGCATTTAAACTACATGTTTTATTCCTCAAAAACAAGTCTAACACATCCTAAAATACCAGGCATGGTGGCACATGCCAATAATCCCAACATTGAGAGATGGAGGTAAGAGGTCCACAGATGTGTGACCCCCCTCAGCAATGTGGCAAGTTCAATACCAACGTGGCTTACATGAAAACCTGTCTCGAGAAGAAAGCACTACAGTTAAAAGATAAAGCAACTCAAAAGTCCCTACATGACTCATTTGTTGTTGTTGTTGTTATTGCTTTGTTATGTGTTGTTTTGTTTTAAATAGCTTTAACTTAAGAATATGTCTTGAAGTTTTCTTTTATCATAATTTTATAAAACTATATTTGGTCCTTATTTTTATATTTTCCATTAAGCCTCCAAGTCATAGATATATTTTTCTTCTTCTTTGCCTTACTTTTTTTGCTTTGAAATCTGGCAAATTTGATAGGCTGACTCCGTTCTTCTTTCGGCCTTCCTGTATCCTCGAACTCTGATCCCCACTGTCCAGACAGAACCTGCTCTCTCTGCCCTACACAGTATTTATATTTGCAGGCTTTAGTTTCCTGTTTCCACCTATTTTCTTCTTCCTCCTTCACCACCTGGTGGTGATTACATCTCCTACTGCTCCTAATTTATGGGGAATGAACTTCATTTCCTTGAATAATTTTCTTACGATTCCCTCCCTTGAGGCTTCTGGGGCTTTTTGTCTGTCTGTCTGTCTGTCTGTTTTAATTTTATATTTTTACTTATTCACTTAAATGCCACTCACTGCCCCCTCCCACCATCCTTCCTCCATCCTCCTTCCCCTTCTCCTCTGAGACGGTGGGGCTCCTGTGCAGCCCCCCCCCCCCACGCTGGTACTCCAAGTCTCTGGGAGGACAGGACTTCCTCTCCCACTGAGGCCAGACAAGGCAGCCCCACTGAGGCGTCTGTCTTAAACATTCCTGGCCTCTCCCGGTTCTGTAGAGAGAAGCACTTAGCTCTTGCTCTGCCTCCTTTGTTAGAGACTGTTCCGATGTTACCGTTTTCACTTCTCTTTTACTTTCTTATTTTATTGTGTTATGTGTGTGTGCATTTCGCCTTCATGCATGTCTGTGCACCACATGTGTGCCTGGTGCCCATGGAGACCAGAGAGGGTGTCAGATCCCCTGGAACTGGAGTTACAGATGGTTGTGAGGCACAGCATGGGGGCTGAGAAGCCAGCCCAGATCCTCTGAAAGAGCTGGTTGGGTGCTCTTAGGTAGGCATGTCTGGAGACATTTTCTTTGTCATAGACTAATGTGGGAGGGTACAGCCCCTGTGGGTGGTGGTACCCTTGGTAGTTGCTCTTCTGGGTTTTTGTCACAGCTGGAAAGCCAACAGGCTGGGGTTGCACCAGTCACAACTACAGAGCAAAGGGGTCGCTTCTCTGCAACCTCACCAGCATTGGCAGTTTCATTCTTATTTTCGCTTTCCTCATGATCGCCTTGCCAATGTGGCTGGGACCAATCTCAGGGTAAGCCCATTGTGGTCTATTTGGTTTTTTTGTTTGTTTGTTTTTATAGCGCTGGGAATTGAACTGAGGCCATGTGCACACGAAGCAAGCATTCTCCACTGAGTTCTCCTGTAGCTTGACCTTCCCCTGATGCTGTGGATGGTGAATACCTTTCCTGTATTGTTGCGCAATTATCTGTCTTCATTCTCCCGGTCACACATTCATCCGCTTCCTCTTCTTTAACAAAACCCAGTGTGGTCTTTATTGGTTTTCGTTTCAGCATTTCACTTGGGTATTTGATTTTGCCTTCCCAGTCATGTTTCAGCATCTAGCTTTTTATTGTTTTGTTTTGTTTTTGCAATATTTTGAATTGGTTAAGGGATGGTTCCTCATCAATAAAGGCATCTCTTCCTGTGTCAGCAATCTGTGAGACCTGAGACTAACCAGAGAGGACTGAGGAGACCTGAGACTAACCAGGGAGGGCTGAGGAGACCTGAGACTAACCAGGGAGGGCTGAGGAGACCTGAGACTAACCAGGGAGGGCTGAGGAGACCTGAGACTAACCAGGGAGGGCTGAGGAGACATGAGACTAACCAGGGAGGGCTGAGGAGACCTGAGACTAACCAAGGAAGGTTGAGGAGACCTGAGACTAACCAGGGAGGGCTGAGGAGACATGAGACTAACCAGGGAGTGCTGAGGAGACCTGAGACTAACCAGGGAGGGCTGAGGAGACCTGAGACTAACCAGAGAGGGCTGAGGAGACCTGAGACTAACCAGGGAGGGCTGAGGAGACCTGAGACTAACCAGGGAGGGCTGAGGAGACCTGAGACTAACCAGGGAGGGCTGAGGAGACCTGAGACTAACCAGGGAGGGCTGAGGAGACCTGAGACTAACCAGGGAGGGCTGAGGACATAGCTCAGCAAGTGAAGCACTTGCTGCAGAAGCCTGAGGACCTGAGTTCAGATCTCTGGAACCCATGTAAAGCCAGACCCAGGAGTATATATCTGAGGAGACTCTTCATTCATGAGCCAGCTAGCCTGTGTCTAGTGTATGCAGTTGTGTATACCAGGGGTATGCCCAGAGTGTATGCCAAATCTGCCATAGATTTCTGGGCCTGAGCATCTTTGTGACCAAGTGCCTTCATCATAGACCTCACCTGCTACTTGAAGCCTAGGCCTTCCCACTTCCACTGCCCTGATGTGTAGGCCTTCCCATTTCCCTGAGGTGTGGGCCTTCCCCAGTTCCATCTCAGTGAAGGTTCTGTGCTAGGAAGATGCTCAGTCAGTAAAGAAGATCTGAGTTCAAACCCTAGAAACCATATAAAAAGTTGGGCATGATGGCGTGTGCCTGTAATCCCAGGAATGGCAAGAAGGAAAATGGAGACAGACAGATCCCTAGAACTCATGGACTAGCCTGGCCTATGTGTTAAACTTCTAGACCAATGAGAGACCCTGTTTCAATAGAGAAGTGAAAGGTGCTTAAAAACTAATACCTAAGATTGTCCTCTGACCTATGCACACACACAAGCATATGCACACCTACATACGTGTATGCACACATGTACACACATATACACATGCATGCATACACAACCACACATGTATATACATGTACATCCACACACATGTATACATGCAAACACACACATATGTACATATACACATGTGCACACACATGCACACTCACATATGCACATACATCATATGCATACATACACACACATACACACATACACACGTACACACTTCCTTTCTTTGCCTCACAATCCTACAGTAAGATGATTCCATAGCAAGTGGTTTGAAGTAATGCATACCTCTTTGATGGCACTTCAATGCATCTAAGCACTCTACAACAGGCACAGGCCATGAGTTCGCAGAATGTGGGATGTGGCTCCACCCTGAACCTATCCAGAGTGTTAAATAGAGCACCATGACACAATACCAGAGGACCTATAATGGAAGGAAAACAAGCAACTAGCGTTTCCCTCTGAATCCCCAGCTTGACCACAAGTCCGCCTAGGTAAGAGAAAGTGTTCACAGTCTCCAAAACAATCTCTAATTCTCTATAGTAGACTCAGAAGAAGGCCACAGTGCACATGGTGATGGACATTGTACCAAGATGCCCTGTAGTTCACAAAAGCCACCTTGTGTGCTCTTTCTCCCCCTCCTCCTTCTCCACCTCTTGCACTTGAGTTATTTCTGTATGTCAGGGTGTGTTCCCCATAAGTGCTTAAGTATATATCTCCCAAGACAGAGATAGCTCTTCTCCACACGGTTTGGGAATGCACCCTTTCCTCAGCCCTGACTTGCTTGTCTGTATAGGGACAGAACTAGGAACAGAGATACTGGCTTTGCCTAAAGCCAGAAGCATAAAATCATAAACATGATCTGCATGAGAGAATGCTCAATAGGGAGAGGGCAAGAAAGGTGACTGCAGAAAGTCAAGATGGGGATGCTTGCTACCAGAAGGAAATGAAAGGGGTTGAACTGGTTGCTTCCTCAGGCACATCAATCCCAGCCCTTGGCATGACCAACCCCAGAATAGCATATGATGATGCTCTTAAGACAAGTTCTGTGATGTTGAAGTTCAGAGAACCCAGAGAATAGCCAGAAAGTATCTGAGCCTGTCCCCTCCTGTCCATCCCCATTCCTCTGTCCATGACTGTATAACCAACAGTAAAGCAAGTGCCATCTGCCTCTGTGCCTAGTCCTGCAGAGCACAGAGCCTTAGGAAGGAATCTCTGCCTTGGGCTCCCTGGATTCTGCTCCATCCCCCTTCTCATCTGCCTTCTGCTGTCCTTGGGGAAAAGGAGTTGAACAGCTGCTGCCCAACATAGAGAGAGGCCCCAGGCTGTGCTTGGTCAATGGCCCACCTTACAGCTCATGATGAGGGAAGCCATTTTTCCTTTCCACTATGTATGTATCCAAAAATCAGAGGCCCTGGGATTGTCCACAAGACGGCTATTACGGGGAATCCGTGGTTTCGTTAGATTCACCACATTTGGCAGAACAGGGTTCCATGGCTCAGCAGTACCGGGGAGAATCTCGTGAATACAGCAGGCTTATGCAACAGCCGGTCCACAGGGAGAGAGGCTGCCCAGCAGATGCAGCCGTCCTGACTTCTGCCTTATGAATTGGAAGTTTGTTGTTGGATTTCAGGTCTCATAAGGAAAGCTATTTTTCTGCTCCATTTAATTGTGTGTTTATTTGGGTTTGGGGAATCTGTCTAAATGCCATCCGTGATGAAAATCCATCTTTAGTAATATAGAATCAGACCAATCTCTGATTCCCCATCCTCTGATTTTATATAGAAAGGTTCCAGGGTCAGTCAAACAATGTGGGGGTCATGAAGTTCTCCACAAGGAGAGAGAATATTGCAGGAAACTTCAGAAAATGCAAAGTCTGGTCCTCACATTCCCTTACAGCCCTGGGTGAGAAAAGATTCTTCCCACTGTAAAGTCTTCTGTGTGAGTCTTCAAGTGAAGCTATCCAAACTCAGGGAGATTGAGAGGGACAGAGTGCAAAGTGGGACAGATAAGGGGGGTAGAAGGCAGAGGGAAAATACACATTTTGATTTTCAGTGTATGATCCAAAACTGCGCTCTATATGATCCAATTCCTTTAGGTTGCCTGTTATTTGTAATATATCTCATCATGTAGAAGCACTTGAAATAGAAGGTGTGTTCTGGCACTGTTGGATGAATGCCACCGAGTCACCACTGTGGACATCCTGTTAGCTGAGAGAACTGCTGAGTCACTGTGACACGCAGTTGATGCTCTCTCTAATGGCTCCAGCGATGGCTAAAAGCAATGTGTTGATGCTTTCGGTTACACTTATAAATGTTTCTGCTTCTGCTTACTATCAGTTTTTGTTCACTTATCTTACAGTGCTGTTGTTGGACTGTATCCATCCTCTTGTGACTGTGTTTCCTTGGTTGACAGAGCCTCTGATCTTACTAACTCATCTTGTCAAGTTGTGTCCGCTCTGCTCTGCTTTGCATTGTTGGAGTTCGTCAAAGGACCCTTACTCACAAAGACCACAGAGATCACCATCGCTGCAAAACACATGAGGATTTTTATTATTCCAACACGTTGGGGACTCCCCTCTCATCACACAGGCCAGAGGAGAGACCCAGAACAGAGAAAGAACACACTTTTTATACCTTTGTAAGGGGAAGATTTGGGCAACAGGGTTCTCATTGGTGTAGCAAGTAACCCTTTCAGGCATTGGTTGGCTTTATAGTGACTAAGTAACCCTTTGGCCTAGTGACTCACTTTGCTTGCCCCCATGGTGGGTTATTATGATTTGGTCAGCAAAGAAGTAATACATTTTGAACTTATGGATCAGCTATTAATGTCACAGCTATCAACATTAAGGGGATTGTAAGCGACAAGGTCAGGGTGGTTTGTGGTTTTTAGTCAGAATTCAGTGTGGGGCGGGGGACAGGAGAATTGTTAATTTGTTATGGTTATTTCTCTGAGAACAGCTAATATTGTTTTGGCAGCTTGTAGGTTCAGTCATTTTGAGAGTCAGGGTTTCTCTGTGTAGCCCTGGCTGCACTGAAACTCGCTCTGTAGACCAGACTGGCTTCGAACTTTGATTCACCTGCCTCTGCCTCCCAAGTGCTAGGATTAAAGGAGTACACCACCACCAGCCAGTTTGTTTATATTCTTATGGTATGTAATTTTCAATAATTTTACTTTCAACCTATATCATAATAATATTTAAGTGGATTTCATTTAAACAGCTGTATTTCCAGCATAGAGATAGATTTTTTTATTTATAAATTCTCCTAATCTCTGCCTTTAAATTGGCATGTTTAAACCATTTACACTTAATATAATTACTAGCATGTAAAAAATTAGTTATGCTATGTAATTTTTTTTACTTTGCTTTTTGTTGTTATCCCCTGAATCTGAATTTCTACTTCATCTGAATTTTTGTGGGCTACTTCAACATTTTTTATAATTTAATTTTGACTTTTCTTCAGTGTTTTCACATGTATTGCTGTCTTTATGCTTCCTAGTGGTTTCTCTGAACATGGCACTCTCTATACTAAGTTACCTGTTGCTGATGGTATTTTTACCAACTCAAGGGAAGTGTGGAAACTTAGGTCCTTTTACATCTGTTTTCCTTCTACCAATTTTGGGTGTCAACACATGCACTGAGAACCAAATCAGACCACACTTTAACTTGTTCGTCAACCATCGAACATATAAATCTGAAGAAGTCAGAAAGGACTTTGTGTTTATCTGTGTATTAGCTCTATCTGTATCTTCTATACTTGTGTGATGTTTTAAGAAATTCTTATTTAATCATTTTCTTTCTATTTAGGCAACTGTTTCTTTGAGGATAAGCCTCCTGATGGTGAATTCTCTTTGTTTTCCTTCATCTTAGAATGCTTGTATTTAACTTAGGAAGGATATTCTTGCTAGTTGTACTAATTGACTTTCTCATTGCTATGCCAAAATTCTGGGCAGAACTAGTATTAAGGGGGAAGTGTTTATTTTGGTGCAGGGAATCCAGGGTTTCCTTTCATCTCCAAGAAGCACAGGGAGAGAGAAAGTGCTTTCTCTCTTTTTCTCTTTTAGTCAATTCTGACTTCAAGTTTCTACATTCAGGACACATCTTCAACATCTTAGCTAATCTCCAAAAAATATATTCATGGCCCCACCCAGACTCATGTTTACTAATATCCTAGGCATGTCAAGATTAACAGTCATACTAAAAGAGAATAGAGAATCTAAATTAGCCTACTTCCTTCCAGTCCCTGTGGCTTCTTGCAAATCCACTCTCCTTTCAGTGACTTTTCCCTCACGTTTGTGGCTCTTTTCAGACCTTTTTTGGTTTTCAGTCACTTATGCTGTGCCTTTGTGTCCATCACTTCGGGTTTTCTTGTTTGAGATTCACTTAGCTTCTTAAATCTACAAATTAGCATTTTGTATAAAATTTGAGAAAGTCATATATGTTATTCCTTTGAACACTTTCAGCCCCGCCCATGTGCCCTCCTGCTTTCTGATGACGTGTCAGCAATGGAAGATCTTCTGCAACAACCCCATATGGGCCTGATGGGTTGATAAATCCTCTTCATTTTCTTTTTTGCTGCTTATCAAACCTGGTAACTTCTATGAAGCTCGCTGCCTCTGTGTTCTGTCAAATCCATTGAGTCCTTTGTTTTATTTACTGTAGTTTTCAATTCCAATTTTTCTATTCAGTTCTTCATCTAGCCTCTAATGCCCCCACCCCAAGACCTATTTCTTCCTTGTGACTTCTCTTATCATTTGATCATGTCCATAGTTGTCTCAAAATGACATACCTTAAACCCTCTCTCCGATGAGTCTAAAAGCCATGTCATGGCTGTGTCTGAACTTGTCTTTTCTGATCTAATTTCAGCTTCCTGATTCTTGGTGTCAGAAGTGATCCTTTTTCTATTGAAACCTAGACGTTTTGAGTGTTGTAAGATCCTGTATCTCATTTCAAGTCCATGCTGTAATAGGACTACTTTGAAACCACTCTGGTGGGTTAAGAGGGCCTCACCTCACTGGTCCCTGAGATACATCATCTGTTAATGGCAGACCTTCATCAGGGCTGGATGGGAACAAGGTCAGGCACATAGCTGGGCCTCCAGGGTATTGTGTGAACCGAGGCATGAAGGATATCTCGTTGTCTCTTTCCACTTGGTCTCCATTGACCCTCTGTGAATATAGCTTAACTGTGGGTTGAATAGGGTTAAGTAGTGGTAAATGTCCCAGCTCTACCCCATCCTAACACCACCTCAGTGTGGACAGGCAAAGCCAACTCCTCATGTCAGATACAGTTAGGTGTCCAGACTCCAGAATACTTAAAGAGTCTCTCTAACCTTTGCAAGATGGAAATCCAGACTCCATAGTCTGCCCCCCAGAGGCTGGCATGGGTAGAAGTCTACCCTCCTTGTTTGACCTTAGCTTTAAACACGGGTGCTGCTATTTTCTTTCCTAGTCAGAGTTAGAGAAATTTTTAGAAAAATGCTTTGTTTTAAATTTCTGCTTTCTTGATCATTTGGCTGGAGACATCAAGGTCTTCTATATCCTGATGTATCTGAGATTATGGTGTCTGTAATGTCCAGTCCTGGGCAAACAAAGCAAAGAGGAAACCCAGAGAATCCATGCCCAGTGTCCTAGGTCACTATCTGGCCTGCTTCCTTGTCACTTCCCCTCACTTGTCAGAGCAATCTTATGTTAAAGAATAATGTCCAGAGTCAGGGATATACCTTGGTCAGTAAAGTGTTTCCCTTGCAAGCGTCAGGATATAAGTTTAAGCCTCATTAATCCATGCTTCCTTTAAAACAAAAAAGAGTCAAGCCTGGAGAAGCAGGCTTATGCACCCAGCTCTGAAGGGGTAGACACTGACAAGCCTTGTAGCTTGTTAGCCAGCCTAATCTGCTTTGTGAGTTCAGGATACTAGAGAGACTCTGTCTCAAAAAAAAAAAAAAAGGATTGATTTTACCTGAAGAAAGACAGCCAACCTTTCCACCTGGATTTTACATGCATGAGCACATGTGTACCTACATGGATGTGTACATACACACAAACTAAATCTGTTAAAGACATAACATCCAGAGTTTTTAACTTCCTCTTGCTGAGAGAGATGGGGAGAAGTATCTTGTCTTCCTGAATGCTTAAATCAATTTAAAATTAAGAAGTTAATCATAAACAGAAAAAAATAAAGAAGCCATAGAGTAATAAAAGAGAGTGGGGTGATGTTCCCCCATTTTTAGGGATCCCTGCTACTGAGAACCAATTACTGGGCGCTTAGTAATAGGGTCATCTTCCGTCCCTGCCCTCCACTACCTTAACACAAGTTCAGGCTGAAAGCGCATGGAAGGAAGCACAAGAAAATGATACAGTTTCCACCCATGAATTTCCCTCAATCTTCAACTCCAGTAAATGTTATATTTGCTCCTGGAGAAATTGTCAAAGTATCATTTTGAAAACATTCCTCCAACTGTGGGTCTTTCATGACTACCGATGCACCAGCACAGCTGAGAAAATCAGACCTTTCTCATGTTTCACCTCACTGCATCTGCTCCAAACAGGCTCCCTGGAAGATTCCAGTCACTAGGGCTCCTGTGGCAGTCCATCATGGCTTCTGTGCCAATATCCTGGCAGTGACTGGCCCCAGAGTGGCCTGGCTTAGGATAGAGTCTCTGTTACGTTCCACTGGTTTCTCTGTCCTCTGAGCATTGGGGCAGCTTCAGTAAGGTTCCCCAATATTAAATAGACTTGACTTTCACCATCAGCTCAATCTCTTCTCAGAAATCTGATCACAACCCTCCAAACACTTGTGCCTTAACAGACTTAGGCAGGTTGAGTAGATGAATGAATGAGTGAATGTGTTAATTAATGAATGAAAAACTCTCGTTCACTACTATAACCAACGTGTTCTTGAAGGGAAACATGGAAACTCCCTCATCAGCACACCACAGCCCTGTGGGAAATCTGAAACCCTCTTGCCAGTGAGGATTACTGCAGAAGTTTAAAGACGAGCTAATTAAGAACCGAGGGTACCAGGGTATCTTCAGGGGGCGTTCTACTGTAACACTAGCTGTAGGCAAACCAAGCAGTCTGGTGACCATCGTTTGCATCACCTTGGGACCACAGTGACTGCTTAAACCGGGCCAGGTTGTGGGCCAGGTGGCTGTTCCCTAAACATCCCTTTTATGCCAAAGGAGGCCACTGTGCTAACTTTCACTATCCACCCTCACCACATCAGCACTAACCCCCTCGCCATCTCTCTGCAACAAAGTAACGCCGCATAAACAAAAGCAAAGAACTCCATGCTTGCCCTCCGGAAAGTCTCAGGCAGAAAAAGACTGAGTTGATGCACCAGGTTTCTCCTGGGATTCAACTCTGACACTTGACTCCTGGAATTCTGGGGAGAGACCCTAGGACATGTGCATCTCAGGACCAGGAGCGCCTGTCTGGGAAAAGGACAGTGGTGATCGTGTCCAGGCTTTCTGGGACCTGCCTCTTCAGGTATCCTCCCAGCTCTCTGTCAGGCTCAGGGCCTGCTGTAAAGAAAACTGCTTGGTGGGCTTGGGCAATGATGCTCACCCTGGGATTTACCTTCCTGGTAAATCTAGGAAAACAGAATGAGCTACTCATCAGTATACCAAAAAGCCATCGACCTTGAGGAGATTCCAGGGACTCACGCGAAGTTTACCAAACACACTGGGATGGTGTTCAAGTTTGGTCCCCAGGGAGGATGCCTGCAGAGAAAGAACTTTGAGAACTTAGAGTAGGAGGTAGCCGTTAAGGCACCCAGTGGTTTCGAAAAGTCTCTGCTCCTCTTAGTGGGATCTCATGGCATCAAATAAACTCCCTACAGTGGTTCTCTGAATCTGCCCTTCCTGTCACAAACTAGGAGCGAGGACTGGCCAACCCAGTCAGGTTCTCAGCTGTGCCTTTACTAAGTTCAGCCTCATCCTGAATATCAGGTTGGGTTTACTATGGTAAAACATTCTGTTCCTTCAGAGTAGCAGGGACCATCTGACCAACCAGGCCACAGTGATGACGCCAGAGGGGACCAAGCAGGGCATTCATGGGTTACAGTCCTCATAAGGGATGTGGGATGAGGTTGTTCTTTCTGTTTTGTTTTGTTTTGTTTTGTTTTGGCAAGGAGGGTCATGTCACCAAAAGTACCCTGTCTTGGTTAGGGTTTTGCAGCTGTGAACAGACACCATGACCAAGGCAACTCTTATAAGGACGACATTTAATTGGGGCTGGCTTACAGGTTCAGAGGTTCAGTCCACTATCATCAAGGCAGGAACATGGCAGCATCTTACACGCGTTCACGACCAGCCAGGAAAGACGCAGCAAACCAGAATCTTCTGCGGCAAAACTTTATTGCTTACATCTTCAGGAGCAAGAGTGTAAACCCCCCTTTGCTTACATTTTTAGGAGCCAGAGCGCCAGAGCGCCAGAGCGCCAGAGCGCCAGAGCGCCAGAGCGCCAGAGCGCAGAGCAAGAGCTCTATTGTTTACATCTTTAGGAGCAAGAGAGCAAGCCCAAAGCCCCAAGCGAAAGCGAAACCCCGTCCCTCTTAAGGAGAGTTATCCTTCGCCTAGGACGTATCACTCCCTGATTGGCTGCAGCCCATGGCCGAGTTGTAGTCACGGGGAAGGCAGAGCACATGGGGTGGAAAACTACCTTTGGCACATGCGCAGATTATTTGTTTACCACTTAGAACACAGCTGTCAGCGCCATCTTGTAACGGCGAATGTGGGGGCGGCTTCCCACAGCAGCATCCAGTCTAGTATGGTGCAGAAGGAGCTAAGAGTTCTTCATCTTCATCTGAAGGCTGCTAGCAGAATACTGACTTCCAGGCAGCTAGGACTAGGGTATTAAAGCCCCTGCCCACAGTGACACACCTACTCCAACAGGGTCACACCTCCTAATAGTGCCACCCCCTGGGCCAAGCATATACAAAACCGTCAAATACACTGTATGTCCTAACCAGTAAAATCTTCACCTCTGTCTTCAAATAACTTCCCCCCCTCCACATTTTCACCCCAAATCATGAAATTTTGAGGTTGCCTTAGGGGTCTTTGTACAGTTAAATTTGCTTTAAGTGGTATATAAAATCACAAAACTGTATAGATTTATGTAGTACCATGTGGTGTTTGATATGTGTGTACGCTGCGTGATGCTTAAATCAGGGAAAACACATCTATCTCCCCAAACAGCGATCATTTCTTTACATTAAACTTTTGGAATGCTTCCTTCTGGCTTTTGAAATGCAGAGAACATTATCATTATCAACACCCCGCGGCTCAATAGCACATCGGAACTCGCTCCAATCGACAGGTTAGCAGGTTTTAACTGAGTCTAATGGCAAACGAGAGCCAACTTTCTGCCTGTAAATGCTTCATTCTCTACACCCCTGTATCGTTTGGCATCCAGGAAAGCACTGCATACCATGTCACCAGCCACTTCCCTTGGCTCATGAAGAACATCAAGGAGCTTGCCCAGGTTCTGGCGTTGGCTGTCGGCCACCTCTCTCCTTTTTCTCAGTCCTGAGCACCAGAGTGTTAGTGTCTCACCTCACCTTGAGTCGAGATTTTTCTGAGCTAGCCCCTTCTGAGCTACCCACTCCCCTCCAGGAAGGAGTATTCAATTCAGAAAGCATTCAGGAAATAACTGCATGGCAATCTCTGTTTATAGTGTTAGAGTCTAAATACATATTGTCCCCAAATGGTCATAACGTGATGGCCAACCATTGCCATTAGTTCTGCATGAGGCAGAGTTAGCTAGTGGTTCTTAGATGCTTGAGCCCGAGTCTCTCAGGACAGACTCACAGCCACGTCAATGATGCCACAAGCAAAGAGCACCCGACTGGATGCCTACCTGAGGATTTCCCTCATTCCACTCCATGTGTCTTCTAGTAACTTGCATAGCCTCAGGCCAGAACAGGAAGTGAGGAAGAGCCAGGGGACATCACAAAAACATTTGTAAACCACCTCCCTCCCCCGAGACACACACACCACCAAGACCATAGCAGGAGGCTTGAGGCCCTGTGTAAACCTGGGGATGGGGTCTATTTGGAAATAAGAGTTTACTCCACCTCCCACCTTGCAGAAATGTTCCTTTGCGGGCTTGTAATTTGAAAGGGAGATCACAGTTTTCTAGTGAGTGTGAGCACAGTTTAGAAAGATAAAAATATCTGAGATGCAAATGTGATTGGTTCGAAATATATCAGACTGAATGAGCCTCTCCTTCAGTCTTTAAAGCCTGCTTCAGGGTGGTGGCAGGTGGAGAGGGTATGGCATATGCAGGGTACAGCCACCCCAGCCCTGGGGATGACAGTGTCCCAAGCAGCAGGAGCAGCTCCTCCACCCACTGAAAGCTCTATTCTATAAGTGCCGTCTCTCTTCCCCTACCCTACACACACACACTAAACATAAATTCACACATATGCACATATGCATGCATATACATATCATACCCCCCCACATCACACATACACACAGACATCACACATACATACACAGACAACACTCACATGCACATGCAAACACAAATCATGCATATATATATATATGCACATATATATATATATATATATATACTCATCCATACACACACATAACCCCCCCCACACACACACATCTTACATACACATACACACTCATGGACATGCACACATGCATGCACAAACATAACACACTCATCACATCACACACACATACCACACACATACATGCACATATCACACTCACATACATCACACAAACACATACATACACACATGCACATGAAAATACATGCATACACACACATGCATTCACACTCATATACATGCATACACACATTCACACATAATCACACAAATCACACACATGTGCACATATACACACACTTCCCACATTCACATATATACACACAACATACAATCACACATAGATCCGTATACACACATCACACACATGCATATACATATCACACATACGTGTGACACACACATGTATATACACATTTATACACACATGTACACATGCACACACAGATACATATACACATGCATTCATGCACACATTCACACATATCACACATACTCATATACACATACACACATATACTCACATACATGCATACACACACACACAATCACATAGCAACCACCGAGCCTTTGTTGACTTCCAGGCATGTCAGAGAGAATGCCATCAGACAGAGCATTAAATACTCATTACTCCTTAGAGTCACAGCTCCAGCAGGGAGTCTGATGCAACTCTATCAACATGGGGAGATTTCCTTCGGCATCAGTGACAAGTTTGGTTCAAACACGCCATCATGTTTCCACTTAACTCTAACATCTGTATTGCTCCACACAATGTAGAACAGCACTGCAGGAGGCTGCCTTCAGAGCTGGAAGGCCAGCCCTCCTGAGCAGAACCTGGTGTTCTGTTTTGGTGGGTTGTTGGGTGAGTTATGGAGTCACTCTCCTGGTGAGTCTACCCTGTGGGACTGGCAGTCTTAGGTCTGGATGCTTTGTACAAATGGCGGAGTCAGTATTTGTTCTCAGATATGAAAGCAGCCACAACTCCAGCTTTTACACAGTATCTGAGGGGATTGGGATTGGGAACACATGGGACTCTAACCCCTCAGGGTGTTTGTGCCACAGTCCATTGTGCTTTATAACTGGCCTTTAGACGAGGGCATCCACATGCCACATGTCCCCGCTTACACAGCAGATGCTGAAATGTCCCCCATAACTTAGTAAATTACTAAGAAGCAGTCAAGCCAAGACACTAGCCCCTCTTCCTCCAGGCTTCCAAACTCCCTCATTCAAATTTGCTTCTTCACACTGTTCCCCTGGCCCCCAGCCAGACACACAAGTAAACAGAAAGGCTGCTGCGCACGCCAGTGTAAACTGTTCTTGGACAAGGAAGGTTCCCCCATCCTTGGCTTTCTTTCCATCTGGAAGGAGATGCTGAGATGGAAGATGACCTCCAGTGCAAAGCCCTTGGCTCCCCACGGGAAGACACTGCACAGGAAAGTCCCTGGCACACCAGGGCTTTGTCTGTTCACCTTAAAAGGCCACCAGTAGGCAAAATTAGAAGCAAATCACCACTGAGTCTGGCATCCCCTTTGCAGGACTGCAGTGGAGCTTGGACAGGATCTGTGTTCAGCAAACCACCATTTTTTTTCTGTACATGTTTTTATTTAGCTCATCTTTGATGTTTAAAAATATTTTCTTATTAATTCTTAAGAGAATTTCAAATCATATATTTTGATCACATTTACCTGAACTCCCCATCTGTCTCAGTTAGGGTTTTACTGCTGTGAACAGACACCATGACCAAGGCAACTCTTACAAGAACAACATTTAATTGGGGCTGGCTTACAGGTTCAGATGTTCAGTCCATTATCATCAAGGTGGGAGCATGGCTGCATCCCGGCAGGCATGGTGCAGCAGGAGCTGAGAGTTCTATGTCTTGATCCGAAGGCCTCTAGGAGAAGACTGACTTCCAGGCAGCTAGGATGAGGGTCTTAAAGCCCACACCCACAGTGACATACCTTCTCCAACAAGGACACACCTTCTAATAGTGCCACTCCCTGGGCTGAGCATATACAAACCATCACAGTGACTAAGTCAAGTTTGTGGTTTGGGGGTGGAGGGGGTTGTGAGGAGGGGAGCATGATTTAAAACCAACCTTCAGTGTTGAGGGTGGAGGAAGGGAAGACAGCACTGAGAAGAGTGCAAGTGGAAAGGTCGGATGTAGGCTCAGTGCCTCCCTCGCTGGGGAGGGAAGAGAGAGGAAGTGGAATGCTCCCTCTCCTGGCAAGGCCCACTCTCTCCTGGGTTTAGTTTTATCAGCTGCCATCTCTGCGGGGCTGGACTTGATCATTGCTAACAAAACATCTTCCAGTTTTGCTGGGCTATATTTCAGAATCTCTTCCCAGTAATGCAAATCCGACAACCAGAAAGCCATTTACTATGGAGGGAGCCTTGGCTTAGGATGCGGAATGCTTACTTGGGACCAGGAATGGAGTGTGCATGCTGTATTGGGTCCACATGCCATGTAATTGCAAACATCAACTTTCTGATAATGAGGGAAGGCCATAAGGAGTTTAAAGACATGCAGCGGAGTGACTAAACTACTTACCCCAAAACATATGTCGTGATTTCCACTGTACGTTATGCTATAGATGAGTCAGTCTGAGATAGCTAAATTTAGGATTTTTACAGACCCCTCCTCTCACGATGTCAGAGCTTCCCTTTAACTACAGATGAGAGGGAAAATGAGCTCCAAGGACCTCCCATCAGGGAAACCAAGAGTCCAAAACATGGCAGGCAGCCTTGTAGTAAGAAGAGAGGCAGCCATACACCAGAAAACAGATCAACCTGGAGAGAATGCTTAAGGACAGAATGCCCAGAATCTGGGAATCTGGGTGTCTATGTGGTTTTAGTTAGGGTTTCTACTGCTGTGAAATTAATAATAATAATAAGAAGAAGAAGAAGAAGGAGAAGGAGAAGGAGAAGGAGAAGGAGAAGAAGAAGAAGAAGAAGAAGAAGAAGAAGAAGAAGAAGAAGAAGAAGAAGAAGAAGAAGAAGAAGAAGAAGAAGAAGAAGAAGAAGAAGAAGAAGAAATCAAAAGCAATGTGAGGAGGAAAGGGTTTATTCCGTTTACAGCTTGTAGCTCATTGTCCAGAAAAGTAATGGCAGGAACTCAAGGCAGAAGCTGATGTTGGAGGCCATGGAGGAGGACTGCTCACTGGACGTCTCCTCACAGCTTGCTCAGCCTGCTCTCTGATTGCACCCATGGCCACCAGCTCAGGGTTGGCACTGTCTACAGTGAGCTGGACCTTTCCACTTACCTTTGTCCCTGAAGACTCTAACTTGTTGACATAAAAACTAGCCGGTATCCTATGTTATGCTGGGGGTCTCCCCTCTGGGTCGGGCAGAAGGACATAGTGATCCAAATGAGGCTTGAGGAATTGGAGCCAGGACATAAAGAAGGGATCAGTCAAGGATACCAACTCAGCAAGCAGGGCGTGAGGAGGGGTCAGATGCCAAAGCAGTGAAGTGAAGCCAAACCTCGGTGGCTGGAGGTTCCTGCAGGCCAAGGTTGAAACTCCCTGAGTCCCTGCCTGCATTGCCACAGCCTGCTCAGGCCCACGGCTCCCCGACGCTGTCAGGTTGCACACTGAGTATGTGTGATCTTGAACCAGTGTGGTCCTTACAGGTTTCTCTCATCCAGGCACTTGTGTGTGCGGCAGGTACGGCAGGACACTCAACATGCTGATTCTTGGTGTCGCTAGATAAACTAGGTTGGTCTAGGTGTCTTAAACAAAAGGCAGTGTTTGCCCATGGAAGGAGTTACAGAGACAAAGTTTGGAGCTGAGATGAAAGGATGGACCATGTAGAGACTGCCATATCCAGGGATCCACCCCATAATCAGCATCCAAACGCTGACACCATTGCATACACTAGCAAGATTTTATTGAAAGGACCCAGATGTAGCTGTCTCTTGTGAGACTATGCCGGGGCCTAGCAAACACAGAAGTGGATGCTCACAGTCAGCTAATGGATGGACCATAGGGCTCCCAATGGAGGAGCTAGAGAAAGTAGCCAAGGAGCTAAAGGGATCTGCAACCCTATAGGTGGAACAACATTATGAACTAACCAGTACCCCGGAGCTCTTGACTCTAGCTGCATATATATCAAAAGATGGCCTAGTCGGCCATCACTGGAAAGAGAGGCCCATTGGACTTGCAAACTTTATATGCCCCAGTACAGGGGAACACCAGGGCCAAAAAGGGGGAGTGGGTGGGCAGGGGAGTGGGGGTGGGTGGATATGGGGGACTTTTGGTATAGCATTGGAAATGTAAATGAGTTAAATACCTAATAAAAAATGGAAAAAAAAAAAAAGGCAGTGTTTGCCTTCATTTTAACAAATGCAGTTTGTGTGACCCGAGAACCCTGTTTCCACTCAATCAAGCACTCCTTCCTTCCTTCCTTCCTTCCTTCCTTTCTTTCTTTTTAATTCTCATAATTCTCTTGCCACCATTTTCTTTTTTTAAATTATATATTTTCTTTATTTACATTTCAAATGTTATCTGCTTTCCTGGTTTCTCCTCTGAAAACCCCCTATCCCCTCCTGCCCGCCCTTCTCACCAACCCACCCACTCCTGCTTCCTGGTCTTGGCATTCTGCTAACTGGGGCATTGAACCTTCACAGGACCAAGGGCCTCTCCTCCCATCGATGACTGACAAGGCCATCCTCTGCTGCATATGTGGCTAGAACCATGGGTCCCTCCATGTGTAATCTTTGATTGGTGGTTTAGACCCTGGGAACTCTGGGGATACTGGTTAGTTAGTATTGTTGTTCTTCCTATGGTGCTGCAAACCCCTTCAGCTCCTTGGGTCCTTTCTCTAGCTCCTCCATTGGGGACCCTGTGCTCAGTCCAATGGTTGGCTGAGAGCACCCACCTCTGTATTTGTCAGGCACTGGCAGAGCCTCTCAGGAGACAGCCATATCAGGCTCCTGTCAGAAAGCTCTTGTTGGCATCCGCAATAGTGTCTGGGTTTGGTGACTGTATATGGGATGGATCCCGGGTGGGGTAGTCTCTGGATGGCCTTTCTTTCCTTCAGTCTCTCAAGTACACCTTTCAGAGATACCTTCCAGAGTAGGAATGGCACTGAGAAAGGGTGAATAATGGTTTTGCAGACTGTGCTGTGACACCTGAGCCAGCAGGATGTGTCTCAGGTGTTAGCCAAGTAGCTTCCATATGCTCAGTAGTCTATGAGGCTGGTCATGGGGACAAGAATGCCACCCTGTCTCTAAGAACACAAATGTTGATGTCAGTGGAGCTGACGTGGTAGCATAAGCCAAGAGTCCATGGTTTATAAGCAAACACTAGCCAAGAAAAAAAAAAATGTCTGAAATAGCAAAGTGCCATGTTACCCCTGCCATTTTGTCAAAGCTGGAGGGTAGAGTGTGTGTATCATGGGCAAGCTGGCAGGCATGGGAGGGAAAGGGCAGCCTTGCATACTAGTAAATACTGCTTCACGCGGGCTCACGGAGCAAGATGCAATGCTTGTCTTGACACTCTATAAAATAGCAAAACAGAAGTGAATAAACGACATGGGAAAGGAATACATCCATATAAATAAGTTAAATGGACATTTTCTGCCCGCCCCAGGATGAAAGTCACAACACTACTAATGATGTAGTCTTTTACTGACTTGGGAAGATGTGTGTCTGATGTTCAAGGCTTGGTGGCTAAAAGCACCAGGTATATTGTGCTGATATTTACAACACCATTTTTCCATGTCAGTAAAGAAGCATAGATACAGAAGTGGGGCTAGAGGACCAGGAAAATGGACCAATGGGTAAAGTCAAACACAGTAATCCTAGCATTCCAAAGGAAAGAGGAGGGGTGGAGTCAGGAGAATCCCCAGAGGCTCATCAGCCAGTTCACCTGGGGATGCAGCAGTGAGTGAGACTTTGAGACTTTGTCTCAAAGGAGGTAAGGACATCCACTTGAGGTTCTCTCCCAACTTTCACATGCCCACCAGGGTGCATAGCTTCCCATCCATACACACATGCCTATACACACACACACACACCTGTACACACACATGCTTATATACACACACATGCCCATACACATACACACATTCTCAAACACAAACACATGCCCATACACACATACATGCCCCCACACACACACACTCGAATCCACATACATAACCATCCATCCATACCTGTTGATAATAGCTAGAACACACTCACTTGTGTCCCTGTGACTATGTCCAGGCATGGATTACAGTAGCCTTCTGTATTTTATGATGAAAGTGTCCTAGCCTCAGAACCAGATAGACATGTCTACAGAGGACTGAAATCAATGTCACCCATGCTTGCTTACTGCTTATATTAGGAACTGAAGAAGTAAAGGAAACCAATGTTGTTTGAAGAAATAGGAGAGAGCATCTCTGGGAAGGGGCTATTCTCAACAGCCCCAAAGTCGTCGTCGTCGTCTTCTTCTTCTTCTTCTTCTTCTTCTTCTTCTTCTTCTTCTTCTTCTTCTTCTTCTTCTTCTTTTTTAATTAGGGCAGAGCCGGTCTCTGCGTGGATCAGCTTGGCTCTAAGACTTGGTGGGTTATAACCTATATCTGGTTGAAACAAAATGTTTTCAGCTCAAAATAGATAAGGTTAGAGAGCCATCAAACAAACACAACGACTTTCAGAAAACTCTAAAGGAATCCAAAAGGTAAGACAAAGGAAGATGCATAAAATCTATCTAGTTTTTTGGAAACTAAATGACTACAAAAATATCAGCTCTAAAAATACCAAAAAAGAAAAAATAAAAAGGATTCTATGAGGGAAAATAAAGAACAAAAATTTGGCATATGAATGTCAAAACTCCAGTGTCAAAGAGGTTTTGAAAACTGGTCGTGCGTCACCAATTATATATATCCAAGATCAGTGTGACAGCCGCTCACTGCCAAGAGCAATGGGGAGGTTTTTAATGCCCTAAAAATCCTCTTTTCTGTGACTCTCTGGTAACCGTGCTGCAATATAACTGACCTAGGAAAAAGAAAGCAAGAGAGGTAGCTGCAACTAGCTGTTGCATCTTTTCATGTCTAAGACACATTGTATATAATTGTCTTTTCTTCTCACCCCCAGGAAAAGCACAAAGAAGAAATGACAATGGCCAAGTTAACTGAATCCATGAGTGAGTACCTTGAAATTTATTATTTACTTTTGGTTTTGAATGGAGAAATGCAAAATCATGCTAAGACCAAAACCTGCTATGACTGTCTGCTTCATGCTTATTTTTAATTCCTGGGAAATCAAAGGTCTATCTGCATCCTATCAGGGTTGCTTTATGTAAAACTCAAAATTCCACTTGGTTGGGATCAAGTTTCCAGACTAAAAATGTTGCCCAAGCATGGAGCTAAAGAATAGAAATGGATTTGTTTTTGTTACTGCTTTTGGAGTTGGGAATCCACGATAATTTTAGCCTGACTTGTCAGAGATTTTTTTACCCAAGTTGGATGAAGTTTTATGTGTGCCTGTTCCATGGGCTGGACGGTATAAAAATGAAGGAATGCTGAGTCACGGTTAATGCGATCGGGTATCATTTAGTTTCTCTGAGTCATGGTTAGACAGATCTGGTATCATCCAAAGTTTCCCTGAAACCGATCTGGTATCATCCAGAGTTTCCCTGAGTCATGATTAAACTGATCAGTTATCATCCAGTTTCCCTGAGTCATGGTTAAATCAGATATCATTTAGAGTTTTCCCTGAGTCAGGGATAAACCAATCTGGTAACATCCAGAGCTTTCCAACAAACAAAAGAAGAGTCTATGATGTGTAAGTAGCTTGCAATGGTTTCCACTCTGAATAGATTTGTGTTGTAATTCCCTAAACTCTTAAGCTAAATGAATGGAATCCACAAAGCATCTTTAGGAAGAGAGGAAAAATAATTACAATAGATCACTGTGTAGATGACAATCGTAATTTCCTCTGTTAACATTTGAATATTAAAGACCATGGAGAGAGGGGATAAGCTAACTGTCTTCTCTTTTGAAAATGTACATTGCTCCTGATAACAGCTTCCGTGTGAACGGTTCCAGAAGGACTGCAAACACTTGTGCATACCGTCAGTGCTTTCATTCCTTTGGTGGTGTGACTGCTGAGTTGAGTATTCCTCTATGGCAAAGTGTTTCATCCTTGCATGGATTGGGTCCTGGGACACTCTCAAGGGACAGGCACATGGACATAGCATGGGCAGGTTCTGCCCACTCTGATGGAGGAGCCACCATGCCCTGGAAGCTCTGCATGCTTCTATAGGGCATGGTTCTATATGGTTAACAGGAAAGCAGGATTCTTGTGTGTAGCTGGACGAGGATGAGGATTTAGCTCCTTTCTGCCGTCTTTAGAGTGTAAACACTGCGGGGGCAGGGGGAGGTTGTGGTGGACATTTTCTGCACACTGTCAGCATTGACACTCAGATCACAGGAGGACTTTGCCATCCCTTGAAAGTCTTTGCATAAGACTTTCAAGCCTTATGCAGGAGAAGTGTGCCTCTTCCCATGGGGATGAGGCTTTGGTCCTTGACACAGTGGTACTCAGGTCAACAATACATAATCATCCAAGACCCCACTTGCCCCCTACAGCACAGTCAGAAACCTTAATACTCAACACCTTCAGTTCCTAGATGAGATACCATAAAAAAATGTCTTTACTGTTGCATTCTTTTAGCTCATGACCCCAAACCACTGCATTGCATGAGTTCAAATAAGTCTAACCTTAGGCCAATGTCATCATATAACCATGGATTGTGTGATGGGGAGCAGAAGAGGGACAAGCCTCCCTAGATTCTTCCCCTCTTCATTTCTGTGTCCTTCTCTGCCCTGCCCCGCCCACTCCCACCCTCACCCCCACCTCATCCTGCTCTACCTATGATCTTACACATGCTGAAACTATTTTCCCCGCTTGATCACAAGCACCACAAACTGGGTTTTTGTAATTAAAAGCCTCTCAAAGTCCTGCAGTGTGTGCTTCTGTCAGATCATCATGAAACAGAGACGCAGTTTTCACAATGTGTTACAAAATCAGAGAAGGACTGTGAACAGTGGCCATTCCTTCACTATCCACAGCCCAAAAGCTAAGTCCTAATCTCTGCATCTTAAAGACCAATGTAAATGACCCATACATCATCACCACCATCATCTTCATCTTTGTCATCACTGTCCTCTTCATCCTCCTGGTCCTCGAAGTCCTTACCCTCTTCCCTCCTGTTTTTCACTTCTCCTTTGCTTTTTGTTCTTCAGTACCTTCTCATTCTATAGCCCAGGCTGGCCTGTAGCTCACAGAGGTCATCCCACCTCAGCCTCAGGCCCCTGAGTGCTTGGATTATAGACAAGAGCCGCTGTGTTCTGCTCCATGGTTTCTCTGAGATAAAAACGAGTCATGGGTTAGAACTTAGCACTACTGCCCGAAAATGTGAATTCTGTCTCCAGTGTGTGAGTGAATTCAGCCAGAGTGTGACACATGGTTGTGTGACTAGACCTTCCTTACAGAGTCTGTAACATGGGTTGTGAGGCTAGACCTTCCTTACAGAGACTGGGAGACACTTGCTCTTAATTAATACTCTTTTAATTCTTCTGGTGAATTGTGAAGGACTGCATGGTCTGGGTCACTATGACCACAGTGATTTAATTCTCCTACATGTCAGAAGCAGGATCCTCTCTTGGCTGTCCTGGGGTCAGTGTCAAGTTTCCAATTTGCCTCCTATTTTTCCAGTGACTATGGATCCCCTGCCTCAGAAAAACATCAGATTCTGAATTCTCTAGAGAATGGGGATGGCCGTTTGAATTGCTGTGCCTTGGGGAAAACACAGATATGCCCTATGTGCGAGGGAATTTAAGGTTTAAGGAAAGAGTCTATAATCCACCAGATTCGCCCATTCCTTATTCTCAAAGACGCATGCAGCTTTAGGAAGCCAGACACAGATTCTGTGAAAAAGAATCGTAGAATAACACAGAAGCATGATATTAAAATTAAATCCATGAATCATGAGATATACAACTGGATATTGACTCTGCAAAAAAGACTGATAAGGAGACATGAGCATGATCATTATGACAGGAGGTTTGTACTGGCTGGTTTTGTATGTCAACTTGACACAAGCTAGAGTTATCAGAGACAGGAGCTTCAGATGAGGAAATGCCTCCATGAGGTCCAGCTGTAAGGCATTTTCTCAATTAGTGATCAAGGGGAAAAGGCCCCTTGTGGGTGGTGCCATCCCTGGACTGGTAGTCTTGGGTTCTATAAGAAAGCAAGCTGAGCAAGCCAGGGGAAGCAAGCCAGTAAGGAACATCCCTCCATGGCCTCTGCATCAGCTCCTGCTTCCTGACCTGCTTGAGTTCCAATCCTGACTTTCTTTGGTGATGAACAGCAATGTGGAAGTGTAAGCTGAATAAACCCTTCCCTCCCCAACTTGCTTCTTGGTCATGATGTTTGTGCAGGAATACAACCCTGACTAAGACAAGGTTCAAATCAGGAAAGTGAGGCGAGAAATACCAGTTACCTCCCTAAAACGAACAGGAGCATCGTCTCCGTGGCCTCCGAGAACTCGGATACCTGGGATAAGAACAGAACATGGATGCCTACTCTGACACAGGTTCAGAGCCAGTGAACGCTTCACCCAACAACTGACAAGCAGAACCATCTGCTCACCAGACGTATCTTTTTCATCACTAGACGTCCTATGCACTATCCATTGCACCACAGAGCCATCTAAGAAGTCTCTGTTGGACTAACGCCGAAGCTTCTCCCATCACTGTATATCTAAGTGCGGTAGAAGATGCAGCAAGGTGCGCCTCCCCTCCACATTCCCATCCCATACCAACAACCTCAAAAAACTCAGCCCTGCCTGAGAAGTGAAACTATCCATAGGTTCCAGGGTGTCCAACAAAAAGCACCTATGTTTCATAAGTAGAATATTTATCTAAAATACTTATGTCTTGTTTTGGAAGTGAGGAGGCTCAAGAGAGAAAATAAAAATGGGATGAAAGAAAAAATGTTGTGGAGAAATAGAGAAAGCAAAAAAACAGGGATTTCACATTATAGAACTCAGAAGAAAGACTGAATCACAGAGAGAAAAAGGAAGTCAGTGAGGAAGGGGTGTGTGTGTGTGTGTGTGTGTATGTGTACAACAGGAAGCAACTAGAGAGGGCAGTAGGGTCTAGAAGGCAGCACAGTACACACAGCATAACTGGCTGCCTGCCTTCCAAAGGCTATTTTTATTTATTCTGTACATATATTTTCTTTTTTTTAATTTAACTTATTTTTTACTTGTTCACTTTAAATCCGGCTCACTGCTCCCTTCCACTCACCCCTTCCATAATCCTTCCCCACTCCCCTCCTCTTCTCTGAGCAGGTGGGGAGGTCCCCTGTGTATCCCCCCACGCTGGCACTTCAAGTCTCTACAAGGCTAGGCGCTTCCTCTCCCACTGGGGCCAGACAAGGCATGTTGCCTGTATGTGGGATATGATCATAGGCTACTTTTTAAACAGCCTTTAAAACTGTAATGTCTGTTTGCATCTATGCAATGTACATGTTCCTACTTACTCCACCAGAAGCCTAATCAAAGAGTCGAGAGAGGCTGGAGAGATGATTCTGTGCTTAAGATCACTAACTGCTCTTCTAGAGGAACCGGCTTCAATTGCCAGCATCCACACTGCTACTCACAACCATCAGTAACTCCAGTTCCTCCTTCTGGCCTCCACAGGCACCACGCATGCACGTGGTACACAGACATACATGCAGGCAAAACACTCATACACATAAAATAATAAAATACTTTTTTTTTTTAAAAAAAGAGAGCATGCAGCAATCCCACAGTGGAAGAAGTTACTCTGAGCTTGCCCTTCAGGTACCCAGGACTTTATTCCCCATCCATTGAGTGAAACTTTCCTGAAAGGCAGAGCCCAGTGGTGCTAAATGCTGTTTATAAATAGACACACAAACACTCAAACTGTGCCATCATCAGAGGTGATGCTGGAGAGGCCAAGTCCTGACGTGAGCTCTCAAATCAAGGGCTCGTGATGACAAGCTGGAGGTATGGAGCGATGCAAGCATCAAAGGGTCTTTAAAATGGCTATCAGCACCCGCTCTTTCATAAATGTCCTAGTAGATGGCTTCATGGTCACTGCCTGCTGATGTATCTCCTGGGTCTCGCTTGGGGGCTCATGGGACTGTGTCGGGAAGCCCCCACACATGGGCCGGTCTATGGTACAGATTGCTATCAGGTTCTGACCTTGTAACAGGGTTGCAAGGGTTAAACAGGTTGGAGGCTTGAACTGGTGCTTCCTCCAGCTACATGAGGTCTCTGTGCAACTCCTCCTAGTGTCTTAAGACTATACTTTCGCCTCCTTCCCTGAAACAGCAACATGTTTACAGGTATCGCTGCTTCAGTAGATAGAGTTCTCGCAATGTCCACCCTGAGAGTCCAGGAGCTAACCTTCTGCCTTCTGGCCTCCATCTTTCCCACTTCCCTCAGGCACACGTGCCTCGAGCCTTTCCTTCCCCAGCCTGTGGCCCTTGTGGTCCTCATGGTCATCGATAGGGATCATTCTGCCCTGTGTGTGCATCACGGTGGACATCACAACCATAACAAAGACCCTGAGAAAGGGAAAAACAACTCAGCACCCTTCAGAAAGAAGAGAGCCAGAGCAGGAGCTGCAGCCTGATTCTCAGGGGCTTTAGAAACTGCCCATATGCAGCCAGAGAGAGAGAGAGAGAGAGAGAGAGAGAGAGAGAGAGAGAGAGAGAGAGAGAGAGAGAGAGAGTGGCAATCCCCAGAGCCCAGGACCCTCCGTGGAAGGTGCTTGGAGATCTCATCCATAGACTTAAGTAGAGGGAACTCCTACCCTGATTAAAGAGTCAGCTCAAATGCAGCTTAGATTTGAACGTTCCTCCTGTCAAATGAAATAAGGAGATGGAACCGATTACAATCACCACACGTTAAATTAGCTCTATTAAAGCAAAGTGCTTTTTAATCATGTATCCTTCAAGGAGCAGCTGGCGGGACTCTGGCATTGTGTTAAGGCAAGAAATCCGTTGAGCCATGTGCAGCCTTTAGGGAGCTAACTCCTACAATTCTGGGAACACGTGTTACAATGTAACCCAACAGGTCGACACAGGTGGCAGTCACAGATCGGCAAGGCTCTTCCCTAGGATCCCAGGATGCTCCTAGATCCAAAGGTCAGCTAAAAAGTGAGCAGGCTTCCAGCAAGCTGGTGGTTACAGTTTAGGTGTCCAGCATAGGACAAATGGTGCCATATAAGAAGTCCGAGATGGGAGAGCAGCCCAGAGGAGGGCTGAGCACTGACCACAGACCGTCCGATTGTAAGATGGATCCTAAGATGACTGGAAATGACTTGGAATCTTCCTGTGGGTAATGGGAAGGGTGGGACTTAATGGGAGGGTTAGCATTTTAGAATGGTTCTGCAAAGGCATTATGGGTAGATTGCAGCAGGTTGGACAAAAGTAGAGAACAGCAGCTCAAAGCCTGGAGAATAGACAAGTTGAGACACTGCATGCCACCCTAGGGTGGATCTAACATTCACTAGAGGAGGAGGTGGCCATGAAGCTTTGTCACAAACTGAGACAAAGTCCTGGAGGTGCCACTTAACTGTGGGTTCTGCCCATGACTGAGAGCTATCCCTTTGCTGTACACTTTGGCTTCCTCTCGCCCCTGCCTCCCACCCCCACCCCTGGCTTCTGTCATCTTCACCAGCAATGGTGACTATAAAATAGATGCTATGAGGAGCCACCATAGAGTTACAAGAGACATACTGTGGTGCTCAGAGATCTCAGGAGAGCATCATTTCAGTTTCACCTTTAAGCAAAGCTGGGATGGCAGCTCTTTACCTGTTTGCAATCTGAGAAACTGTTATCTTCATCCTGTAAGATGTGTGACCGACTGGGCTGGAGAAATGGCTCAGTCAGTAGAGTGCTTGCTGCACAAGGAGAGGACCTGTGCTGGGCTACCATAAAACACATTAAACAGCAGGAAGCATAGGAGCATGGTTGTATTTCCACCTCTCCAGAGCTCTTAGGCCAGCCACCCTAATAATGAGCCCCAGTGTGCACACACATGCACACATATGTATACACAGTGGCCACATTCTATACATGCATGCAAATGCACACACTGGTGCCCACATTCTACACATGCACACATATGTACACATATACACACATGTATATGCATACACACACGTGCACACATGAATACACTTGCACATACATGCACATACATGCATACACAGGTGCCCACATTCTACACATACACACACATGTACACACATGTACACACATATACACACATGTACACACATACACACATGTATATACATGCACACACGTGTACATATGCATACACACATGTACATGTGTACATATGAACACATGTACACATGCATGCATATACAAGTGCCCACACTCTACACATGCACACACAGGTACTCACGTTCTACACATGCACAAGAATTACCACTGCTGTAGAAAACAACAAAATCAACAATCACATACCTGAGATTCTTAACAGTTCAGAAAAGCATGTTGGTCTTTATTCAAACGGGAGTCATGGGAGACTTGTTTTCTCAAGTTGATGTCCTTTCCTTTTGGATCTTAGAAATCATGGTGACCCTCGTCTTCTAACAAATATCTGAGTAGGTGAAAACATCACCCTCTGACCCCCTCCCCATTGTCTTTCTCTGATACTAAAAATATAAACAAAAATAAAAATGGTCTTGGAATTTCTCAACTTGGGCACCATTGACATTTGGGGCTGGTGTAATCCTGCCCAAGGCAGGCTGTTAAGCAGCATCCTTGACTTTAAACCCACAAGGAGGGTGCCAGTAGTACCCTCCTCATAGACCTGAGAGCCAAACGTCTCCAGATATCACTATACTTGCATAGGGGTGGGGAGGGGTGTGCAGGGAGGGGGCAAATTCACTCCTGGCTAAAAGGCTAAAAGTCAGGTCTACACTGAAGCAGGAAGGGCAGGGGTGAGGCGGGACAAGAGGAGAGGAGAAGGCAGGGGTGGGCATGGTAAGGCAGAGGAGGGGCAGAGACAGGAGGCCCCATTTTTCCTTTCACACTAGACAGAGTTTGTTCTTGACTCCCACACCCTTCCCAAACCCACAAGCTCCATTGGTAGTCACACCCATTCCTCTCAGGCTCTCTCTATTCCATAATTACTTCAGAGAGGGCAGTGCAACCCAATCCTGGTCTCATAGTCACCTAACTTGGAGAAGACTAAGCCATGAGGATTTCTATATTATCCTAACACACCTGAGACTCGGACCTACTGAGAGACAATGTACTCTGGGAGAAATAGAAGCCGCACAGCCTCTGGGCCTGGCAGACGCAGAGCAGGCGAGGGGGTGGCAGAGGAGGCTGTCTCCAAAGCTGGGTTCTCATTCTGTCCCGGAAGCTGGGGTGAGTGGCATTCTTCCACAAACAGCAATTTTAGGGCCTGCCTATTGACTTTTGAAATAATCCTCCTCGTGGTTTTTCCAAGCCATTGCTCAAGGCAAACTCAGCTCGGGGAGACCGTGTCTTCTCCTGCCTTCCTCATCTGCTCCCATCAGGCCCTGCTCCAGAGGCACCCATGTCATAGGCAAAGCCTCCACAGGGCACACTTCACTCCTAATCTACCTGGTCACTCCGGATCTCAGGAACCTTGGTCCTTGCTCATTTTTCACATCCTTTACAGTGAGTGACCACGGACAAAACAGCTATGTCACAAAGAGACATCCAGTTTGGTAGTCAAGAGGCAGTGGCCTGAGTCATCTGCTGGACCACCATGCTCTGGACCGCCACTTCCACAAGCCCTGAGCATCTCTACCTTTCCTGACTTTGCTGCTGTCCCCAGCGAAGACTCCCTTGAAGCTCTGCGGGCTTCTCTCTAAACTAATGTGGCTTAGGGTTCTTATCCCACTCCAGACCCAAATACCAAACGACCTCTCTCCAAAGGTGGAGCCCTTGCTCACTAGGGGGTTCAGACTTGCCTCTGCCACAGCCCGAAGAAGACAGTAAACACATTTACCCTACTCCTCCACTCACTCGCTTTCCCCCCTCGCCCCGCCCTTGTCAACCCTATCTCTGTCTAGCCCCTCCCTCCTCCCACAAGCTGCCACCTGGCTCTGCGAGCCTGCTCCACCCTCCCACCTCCTGCCAAGCTCGGAATCCTTCCCCTCCTCCCTCCCACAGCTCCATCCCCCTCCGAATCAACCTCTGAGAACAACAGGTTTCAAGCTATATCAAGGGAGAAAGAGAGTTTTTCCAAGGTGGTGCAGATCCCCCTGAGGCTGTGCGGCTCGAGTCTGAGATACTAAGCTTTCCTTAGCACCTTCAGTGGAAAGGGAACCTGAGAACAAGCGTCCATAAGACCAACAAACCCAGAGTCACCGTCCCGAGCGAGGGCACAGGATACCTAGGCAGCCAGCCAGAGAAATAGTCCACCCACAAGCAAGGCATGTTCAAGGGAGCTGAGCCTCCCATGATGCTCTGGAGATGGGAGCGAGCACCAGATGGCCAGGGTGAGCAGCAAAGAACACTGCATTTTAATGGCTCAAACACCTCAGAGTACAGCAACCAAAGACAACCAGAGCTGGCTCTTTATCCAGCTCAGGCCGCCGTGGTAGTTCCCAGTCCCTCCAAGGATTTTTTATTAATAATCTACTACCCTCACCTTACACCCCCAACTCACTTTACCCCAATTTCCAAACCTGGCTCTTCCATCTTGTGACAGATGCTCGTACAGAGGCAGCCTATGGGCTTCCTGAGTTCACCCCAGGGGATGGGGGAGAATCAGGCAGTCTTCCCACACTGAGGGGGATTAGATTCGGGAGGGGTAGGAGGGGTGGGGGGAGACAAAGGACACCTGGCAAGTGAATGCAGCCTTCCTAGTGTGTTGCCCCAGGAACAGGCGGGCTGGGTGCAGAGCGGTGCTCAGAAGCACCGTGGTTTCCGTGTTTCTGGTGCATCTTTCAGTCTTTCTGCTCTGCTTCTTTTTGTTCTTCTTGGGAGTTATTAAATCTCAGGCTCAAGTGTGCAGGGGGTGGGACCTTGGTGCTTAGACACTGACTCTGAGGACTGCTCAGCAGCCCAGAACTGCAGTCATAGAAGTTTCTAGGCAATTAACCGCTTCTCATAGCGAGTTCTTCCATGATGCCCTAGGGCCAAAAGACTTGTAGAAGGCATGGAGGTGGTCTGACTATGGTACCCTGAGGCTGCAGGTAAATCACTCCGGCCCTCTTTTCTGAGTTTCTCCGAGTGAATCTCAGAAAACTGCCCAGCAAGGTTAGAGCTAAAAGCATGTGCATTCAAACCAATGCCTGTGTTCACATCTACAACTACATGTAATAGTTACATTGAGTGTGTGTGTGTGTGTGTGTGTGTGTGTGTGTGTGTGTGTGTATGTATGTATGTATGTATGTATGTATGTATGTATGTGAATAAGCTAGTCGGTACATTGAAGGCTAATGTTATATATTAAATACATGTTTAGAGAATATAAAATTAACAGCGAGCATTCATAACAAACAGAGCCTTCTTACTTCTCTTTGACCATGTTTTGCTTACCATTATCAAGGCCATGCATTATAAGAAGACGTAGTGTCACCGTGCTGAGGTGGCTTGGTTGCTAGAGCACTTGCCACAGAAGCCTGATGTCCTGAGACTGATACCTCGGTACCCATGTGAAAACCAGATGCAGTGACATATGGCTGTCACCCAGCATGGTCAGGAGTGGAGAGAGAGGAGGCTCTAGCTCAGTCAGTCAGCTCCAGGTTCAGTGAGAGATTCCATCTCCAAAAGGTGGAGAGAGGCCTCTGACCTCAAACCCCCACACAAAAACCCACTCCCACGCTTCTTTTTCTTTTCAATTTTTTATTAGATATGTTCTTTATTTATATTTCAAATGCTATCCCAAAAGTCCCCATACCCCACCCCCCGCCCTACTTCCCTGCCCACCCACTCCCACTTCTTGGCCCTGGTGTTCCCCTGTACTGGGGCTTATAAAGTTTGTACTACCAATGGGCCTCTCTTTCCACTGATGGCCGACTAGGCCATCTTCTGCTACATATGTAGCTAGAGACATGAGCTCTGGGGATACTGGTTAGTTCATATCGTTGTTCCACCTATAGGGTTGCAGACCCCTTCAGCTCCTTGGGTACTTTCTCTAGCTCCTCCACTGGGGGCCCTGTGCTCAGTCCAATAGGTGACTGTGAGCATCCACTTCTGTATTTGCCAGGCACTGGAACAGCCTCACAAGAGACAGCTATATCAGGGTCCTTTCAGCAAAATCTTGCTGGCATATGCAATAGTGTCTGCATTTGGTGGCTGATTACGGGATGGATCCCTGGGTGTGGTTGTCTCTGCATGGTCCATCCTTATCAGTTAAGTGCATATCATGTGAGTTCTTTTGTGATTGGGTTACCTTACTCAGGATGATATCCTCCAGATACATCTATTTGCCTAAGAATTCACGCTTCTTTAAAAGAAAGATTATTCAGTTCAAGTCTCATCAACTTGTATTATGTTGGGCTCTCTTAAAGACCCAAAAATTGTGTTCTGCAATTTCAGAAGTTCATTTGAGATGCTAAAAAAATTCATCGTCGACCAGTGTCCACTTCAATGGGCACTTTAATCCACTGTGTTTGGTACTAGTAGGAGGCTCCATCTTGAATGCACTCCTATTCTACCTAAGTGGCTACGCTTCAGAAATCCTCTCCACTCAGCGCATATCACTTCCTGCTCTGTGCCACGCATTGCCTGGAGCACAGGAGGGACCGGAGGGATCCTGGGCTCAGTTAACCCAGCAACTGCCCTGCTGTGTCCAGAAATCAGTTCCTAACCGTAGCCATCCAATGCCCGTGCCTCTGACAACATTTCTTTCCGTCCTTCCCAGTCCCAAAGAGGAGCAGATCTGAGGGTGAATGATGGGAAGCGGGGCAAATATGATCCCAATGCACTGCATGAAGTTCTCAAAGAATAGAAGCATTTTTAAAGAAGGAAGAAAAAAAAAAAACCAGGAACCAGTATTTGTTGCTATCAAGGAAAATAAAGTCATTATTTTTTAAAAAAAAATTGTTAAGTAACATTTAAAAAAAATACAGAAATTCTTTTGAAAGTGTTTTCTCCTCTTCAACTTTCTGGAAGAGTTTAAGAAGGAAGCACATTAATTTTCCATTTTCCTTAAATGTTTGGTAAAACTCACCAGCAGGCGTGCGTGCTCAGTCCAGAGCTTTTCTCTGCTGTGAGTCTTTCAAGCATGGGTTCTCTGTCCTTATATGATAGTGGTCATCGCAGAATGGCTGCCTCTCACAGTCCATCTCATTAGGCTCCAGATTTATAGAAAGCCACTGGTTTCCTCTGGTTCCCCCAGCATGCTTATATAGCGTCAGTCACAGGTGACTCTCATGAGCTATGTCCCTTGGTGGTGCGCTCTGGAGTCTTGTGCCCTCTATGGCTTTATCCGAGCCTTCCTTCCTTTTATTCTTTTTTTTTTCATACACATTTAACAATTTATTTATTTATTTATTTTTATTACGTATTTTCTTCAATTTCATTTCCAATGCTATCCCAAAAGTCCCCCACCCCCACTCCCCTACCCACCCATTCCCATTTTTTGGCCCTGGCATTCCCCTGTACTGGGGCATATAACGTTTGCCTGACCAATGGGCCTCTCTTTCCAGTGATGGCCGACTAGGTCATCTTTTGATACATATGCAGCTAGAGTCAAGAGCTCTGGGGTACTGGTTAGTTCATAATGTTGTTCTTCTGATAGGATTGCAGATCTCTTTAGCTCCTTGGATACTTTCTCTAGCTCCTCCATTGGGGGCCCTGTGATCCATCCAATAGTTGACTGTGAGCATCTACGTCTGTGTTTGCTAGGCCTCGGCCTAGTCTCACAAGGGACAGCTATATCACCGTCCTTGCAACAAAGGCTTGCTAGTGTATGCAATGGTGTCATCGCTTGGAGGCTAATTATGGGATGGATCCCTGGATATGGCAGTCTCTAGATGGACCATCCTTTTGTCTCAGCTCCAAACTTTGTCTCTGTAACTCCTTCCATGGGTGATTGTTTCCAATTCTAAGTGCATTCGGTCTTTAGTTATCTTTTCTACCGCTTGGTCCCATTTTTCTTGTCTTATACTTTCTGCTTTGTCTTTTCCAGTTTTGACTGTTATTTGGTCTTAGATTGCCTCTTTTTCTAGCTCCCTGAGACACAAAGCCTGGTTGAGGAGGCCTTTCTTTTTCCTCAGTGAACACGTGTATCACCATACACATTCCTCTTAGAAGCCACTGGGCTTGCTCCTGTGAGTTTTGATATGCTTTGTTTCTGTTTTCATAGAAGATGCCTTGTCTGGAGATATTTTTAAATATCCTTTAGGTTTCTTCTTCGATGCATTGATTGCTCAAGGATGTTTGGCTTCCACACAAATTTTCCACCTTTCCCCATTGTAAGCCTTCTCAGTTTTCAACTGCTATGGCTGGAATAAAAACTTATGTGGTTGCAATGCCTGGAAATTACTAAGATTTGCCGTGTGGCGCAGCCTTCGGTCTGTCTGGAGAATGCTTTGCACACGCTTTAGAAGGACACATGCTCTGCTGCTTAGATGGAATGCTCTGTGCTTCTCCCTTTGGCCCATTAGGTACAGAGTGCGGTTCATTCCTGGTAGTTTCCTATTGATTTTTCAACCTAGATGATCAGTCCATTGCCAAAATAACAGAGTAATAAAGTCCTCTCCGGTTACCAAAGCTGTATCTCTTCTGTTCATATTTGCTTTCATATTCAGGCTCTCTGATTCTGGATGGTTTTCATGTGTTGATAATCTAAACTCTACCATTAAGGAATGCCTTCATCGTATGTGACAGTTCGAGACTTGACTTCTGCTTTTGGAATAGTTGCTCCTGCCTGCTTTTGGCAAGCATCTGGTTTCTGTGCTAGATTCATGTGCTCCCTTGCATCTGGCCTGGTCTTCCTTCTATGACAGTTTTTTTCATGTGTGAGGGATGCTGAGTGTGGCTCTGTGAGCAGACAGTGTTAGGAACCCTATTTCACCAGTATGTTTACATGTTCAGTGGCCCTCTATGATGGCAATCCTGTTAACATGATTTGTGCTTCTTGCAGGCACAGTCCATTAAAGGTAGGTTGACTGGGAGCTAAGGAGATGTCTCAGTCAGTAGAATGCCTACCATACAGCATGGGGACCTTGGTTCAGAGACGTGGCAGCCACCAAAAAAAAAAAAAAGTCAGGCATGATGGCATGTCTATAACCCCTGGGGTGCAGGCAGAGGAATTCCCAAGACTTCCTAGACAGACAGCCTACCATCAAGTCCTGGGTTCAGAGAAACCATATTTCAAAGAATGAAAGAAATGGGAAGACAACCCAACTCTGACCTTCTTATGTAAACATACACACCATATACTACACCACATACACACACACTCACACACACACACACACACACACACACACACACACACACACAAAACCACCACATATACTCTACACCCCACACCCACACTATATACATACACAACACACTCACTATATACACTATATACCACACCACACACTACACCTCTACACACATACCACACACACACACCATACACTATACACACACTAAACATATACACAATACACACACTACTACTACTACCACACACACACACACACACACACATGTATACACAGCATACATGCCATACAACCACACACATATACTATATACATATAACACATACCACACACATACACAACACATGAACAAATACCACATACACCACATATACCACACACACACTAGACACATATAGCACATACTGCACACATTCACACACACATGTGCACACACCATGCATATGCACATGCACACACAGTGAGTTGACTCTGACTTTAGACAGCACACCCTCTCTTCAGTGACTAAAATGGAGCTCTTTTTCCTCATAAAGAGAATAGAATTGATCCTAATTGCCATAAAGCAGTCCTTCCCCACTTTGAAAAGTCTGGCAAAGCCACAAGCTCTGCCACCTAATTCAAAAACAAACATTCTCTCTTAAGCATACATTTGGCAATCTCTCAGTGTTGAGGAGATCATAGTTACAGAGCTTCCTTAGACAGGTCATCTGCCACATAGCTCCATGGCCAGTGGTCACTTCGAAACGTCTGGAGGAGAGGGCTAGATGGGTTTCCAGAAACCAGAAGCTCAGGTGGCAGAACTCTGAGGCTGGCTTTAGCTTCCCTTCGAGTATCTGGCCTTGCAGTATGGGAAGAGTTCATGTGCCTGAGTGTAGCCACAGCTGATTCCACATTCTCCATTAACGAGGAGAGTGGCTATCTACCACACATTCTATACTGTGAAAACCAGGCTCCCATTCTAAAACTCCACATAATGAGAGACTTCTTCTGTCCCTGGTCCATCAGGGTTGTTCTATAACTGCCACTCAGATGGGCAATGTCCAGATGGGTTCACCTGGGAGCAGACAGTTCGAAGGTGCATTGTATCTCCTGCTTCCGGGGAAGTACTGTGAATAATATCTTAAGGAGCAAGCTCAAGAACATTTCCTGTGTGGGGCTTCTCCCCTGTAACCTCACATGGGCTCAGATAACAATGGCGAGCAAGTCTCAGAGAGTAAATGACTGCTAGAGAGTCTATCTAAAAAGAAGCCACCTGCTGAAGCAGGGTGGCTGGTTAATGAGTTTCCTTTGGGGAACAGGAGTAGAGCATTTGGGACCGAGGAGGAGGTGGCGACTTATGAACGGCTCAGTGCTCGCTGTGAATCACCCTGTCAGGGCCTCTCTGTCTCTCTGACTGTGTGATAAAACAAAAAGTACTTTAGAAAATTCCACTTGTCCCATTAATGCATGGCTTCTGGAGATGAATGTCTATCTGGGGTCTGGTCGTCTTGGAGCTTTAGCCATAAATATACAGTCTTCAAAATGAAAGAGCTTTGCACTTGAAGTCTCGGAGGTCTTTGACCTCTGCTCACATCAGGGAAGAGGATCCTGGGGTAAGATCCCCTGGTTTCAGAGAAGGGGAAAGAAACAGAAGCAGGTCAGCAGTAGACGAATCCAAACATTCATGCCAAGGGAAAGATTTCCCACATAGAAACCAGGGCTCAGAGAGGCAGGATTCAAGGATACAATAATTAAAACTGCAGCTTTGGGAGCCCACATGACTCAGCTGTTTGATGTACTTTGGCAGACGCCAAGACAAATGGCCAGATTAAAGATACGACGTTTGACAGTAAACGTGAAAAGAAGGAAAGAGGGTGAAAATTTGACCATGGCGTACCTAATTCTGTAGGAGAGCTGAGGACTGTCAGAGACTCGTCAATCATTCCTGAGCTGTGACATCAGACAAACAGACATATCTGGTGTGGTTCTCTGGGTTCTGCCATTGATAAACAAGGATGCTCAGTGATAGAGTTTCCTTAGTAACGAAGAGTCTTCCTTATGCTAATGACGTGAATCATGATGGGCCCTGAGTAGCTTCAGGATGTACTGACTAAACAGGACCTCTAAGGAGGAAACAGAAGGTTTGAGTCTGACTGTAGGACCCATGCTTTGATTTCTGCTTCACTTTCTCATGTCTGGTCATAGAACCCCAGTAAGCACTCTAGGCAGAAAGTTCAGTGGAGCACCTACACACAACAGAGTTCAGTGGAGCACTTACATACAACAGAGTTCAGTGGAGCACTTACATACAACAGAGTTCAGTGGAGCACCTACACACAACAGAGTTCAGTGGAGCACCTACACACAACAGAGTTCAGTGGAGCACCTACACACAACAGAGTTCAGTGGAGCACCTACACACAACAGAGTTCAGTGGAGCACCTACACACAACAGAGTTCAGTGGAGCACCTACACACAACAGAGTTCAGTGGAGCACCTACACACAACAGAGTTCAGTGGAGCACCTACACACAACAGAGTTCAGTGGAGCACCTACACACAACAGAGTTCAGTGGAGCACCTACACACAACAGAGTTCAGTGGAGCACCTACACACAACAGAGTTCAGTGGAGCACCTACACACAACAGAGTTCAGTGGAGCACCTACACACAACAGAGTTCAGTGGAGCACCTACACACAACAGAGTTCAGTGGAGCACCTACACACAACAGAGTTCAGTGGAGCACCTACACACAACAGAGTTCAGTGGAGCACTTACACACAACAGAGTTCAGTGGAGCACCTACACACAACAGAGTTCAGTGGAGCACCTACACACAACAGAGTTCAGTGGAGTACCTACACACAACAGAGTTCAGTGGAGCACCTACACACAACAGAGTTCAGTGGAGTACCTACACACAACAGAGTTCAGTGGAGCACCTACACACAACAGTGTTTAGTGGAGTACCTACACACAACAGAGTTCAGTGGAGCACCTACACACAACAGAGTTCAGTGGAGCACCTACACACAACAGAGTTCAGTGGAGCACCTACACACAACTGAGTCCATGGAGTGGGGCATGAAAGCCCCAGGCTGCCGGTCAGGGCTCACTTATGAGAATCCTCAACAATCATTGAACATACAGAAATATAGTAAAAGCCATCCCCCTGCATAGGTGGAGGATCAGTTCCAAGATCCAAATCAGATATTCAAGTCCCTCCTACCAAGTGGTGTGGTGTATGCACAGAGCCTGCAAACCTCCTCATGGGTGCTTTGAGTCGCCTCTAGATATCTTGTCCTGCCTAACCTAGAGTAAGCGCCATGAAATGGGTTGTGACAGGTTGTCATTTAGAGAGTAATGACAAGGGAGAAAGTCTGTACCTGTTTAGAAAAAAGAGATTTTGTTTTGTTTTGTTTTGCTAATCCTCACTTGATGGCTTTGGGGACCCCTGTGCACTTCTGTAAGTTTCTCTGAACCACACAATGAATAGATAATAAAAGGAGCCTTATCAGATTGGCTCACAAGACACAATGTGGGTGACCCTGCAATGGCTGTCATCACAGTGGGGAAGCTGAAACCTGCGTCCATGGGTCTGGATGGCTCTGGAGTCCCAATCAGGTGCTGGGAAGTTCAATGGAAGCACTGGCCACAACGGAGGCTGAAGAAGCTAGGTTCTAAAGGCAGCAACAGAGAGTGGCAGCCATGGCAGAGTAGAGGCACTCACCAAGTGCCTGCTGGCAAGCAGGTTCCAGTAGCAAGCTTTCTCCATAAACCTCCGTGTATCCCAGCCACCTCCAGAAGATGCTACGCACTCTGGATGAGATGAAACTACTCTACCCAGGAAATATATCACCACATACCTACCCAGAAGCATATCCCTCACTTGACCCCAGATCCAGGAGAGATCAATTATCGTGTTACAGGTTCGGGAGGAGGGGGGTGTCAATGAGAACATTAGAATTTTATCAAGGGTAGTGGAAAGAACGAGGTCTGAATGGTAAAAATGAAGGTTGGATGTGTGAATGATTTGGGAGCCCTGGTGTGCCATGGCCACCTGAAGGCAGCAGGGCAGAGCTGCAGAAAACAGCCCCACCTTGCAGAATCCACGGTGACTCTACAATGGAGGTGTTGTACACCCAATAGGAAGGAGATGCCTTGGGACCTGGCTGTGGCCTTCTCTCAGCTTCCTGGTCCTTCCGACCACCGTCAAAAAGAATTCAGATGGGACACAGCATGCCGTACAGAAGCTAGGTTGAAGTGGGTGTGCTCTCAAGGAGTGAGAGTGGAGAGTGGCCAGAGAGATGACTCGCCAATCTACCTTCTTAGGCTTCATGGGTTGCTGCTCCCTGCTTCAGTGCTTGCCAGATCCTTTCAGAGCAGCTGTTAAGAGAGAGGACCAGACTATGGCTTCCTTCTTTACCAGAAATCTTCAGCCAGACACCACCTTACATCTTCCAGGCAGTTCAGAATGTCATAGCCACTCAGGCCAGAGACAAGTCTCAGATGTTTTGTGGTTGGTTGTTTGTTTGGTTAGTTGGTTGGTTGCCTGGTTAGTTGGTTGGTTGGTTGGTTGGTTAGTTGGTTAGTTGATTGGCTGGTTGTTTGGTTAGTTGGTCGGTTGGTTGGTTAGTTGGTTAAGCAGGAATCAGTGTCCTACAGTTTCAGATCCTGGCTTTACAAGCTGTAATTATGTAGGAGGTTCCATCTTCAATGACCTTCAAGCCTGCAACCATCTAATTATCTAATTAGCTACCTCCCAGGAACATATTCATATACTTTTGTTTCTTCTTCTTCACCCTTTCTGCTACTATAACAAAGTACCTGAGATAACCAACTTATGAAGATAAGAGGTTTACTTTGGTTCACAGTTTTAAAGATTTCAGTCCTCCCTGACAGACCCATAGTTTAGGGGCCTGTGACAGAGAAATAGGTCCTAGCAGGAGACAGGTGGTACAGTAAAGCCACTCACCTCCTGGCCACAAAAATGAAGAGACCAGGGTCCTATAGTCCTGTACAGCCTGGTGATGCAGAACCTCCTCCCAGCTCCACCGTTCTTCATAGGAGGGTCTACTACCTCCCAAGCCTTCTACATATGGGCCTTTGGAGGACATTTTAAGACCTTGGTCTTTATACAGGTAAATTCTGGCAAGCAGTATTAACAATAATAGAAGATGATAAAGCCATAGCAGTTAGTCCAAGAAAAGAAGGCTGACATAGTTCTATTCAGGAATGAGGTTTATTGGGAGAAAGGGCCTTGGGGCACAAGGTAGGAGGGAGAGCATTAGAGAGAATATTTTGTGTGTGTGTGTGAGAGAGAGGGGGGAGGGGGAGAGGGAGAAAGAGGAAGGGAGGCGTGTAGAGGGAAGGAGATAGAGGAGGCATGTAGAGGGAAGGAGAGACTTCCCTTTAAAATCTAGAGATCCATTAGGATGGAGCGTAGGAATAAGAAGATTGAGTCAGTCACCATGAGGTAGGTGGGGGAGGGGAGGGAAGCATGGGAATCTAGAGAGACCTCCTCAGAGAAAACCTTCAATGCAAACTCCCCCAGAAATCCAAAGAACTAAGGAAATGCCAGGATTTGTGTAAGTATGGGGATTGGTGGGAAGCCGTCATGTGATTTAGTTCTGCATACATGACAAACCCATGAAAGAGGCAGTTGTCACAGACTGGGAGCTGCCCTGTCACAGCACAGATGGTTTCTTTGCTCACTGTCCCAGAGGGCGCTGTAGGAAAGTGGGCCTGATTCAGGCTGAGAAATCAGGACTCTGGAGGGCCACTGTGTTTAAGGGCCAGGCTGTGCCTAACATGTTCCTCCGCATTCACTACCGTGCACATCTAATTCAGATTCTGTCTTGGTCCTTTGCCTCCAGCAGAGGCCATGTTAGATCGAGTTCTGTGAAGCTGCCAATTTGTGTAGCCTTGTTGATCCATGTTCTCTGCATTTGCTTAGAGTTATCTGGAAAAATACTACTGAGAATTTAATTTTTTAACACTTTTTTAAAAAAGATTTATTTTATATATATGAGTACACTGTAGCTGTCTTCAGACACACCAGAAGAGGCATCAGATTCCATTACAGATGGTTGTGAGCCACCATGTGGTTGCTGGGAATTGAACTCAGGACCTCTGGAGTCAGAGCTGAACTTTAAAGGAATCTAAAGATCTTCTAGATGGCCTAACTTTCTTAACACAAAAATAGTTTTGCTTTAAGTAACTAAACCAACTCTTAGCCATTTTAAGCATTTACCTCACTCTGGTGGGAGTCTTAAGAACCAATAATGTGAAAACACAGAAAAGGTATGCCAGAGACAAGAAGGCAGAGTCCCTAACGTATGCAACCACGTATGTCTACCAGCAGCTCGTTATTGAGAGGATCAACGGCTCTGGGAAGTTACTTCGTCAGATTTGTCGGTTGGACTTTCCATCCCTGAGCATTCTCAAAGTCACACCGATGTGTGTTTTAAAGGTCATCCACTAACAAACTAGAGACTGGAGAACACCGCTGGGCTGTGAGACAGACACACCCTGGTCCCACTTCTGCAAGGACAGACACCTTAGCAGTTTGTTCCTCAAATGAGCTGATCCTGTGGGTTTCCCCTTCCCTTCCTGCAGGCAAAAATGGTTCATTAACTGAAATCTAGAGGCATTCGCCATTTCCTGCCAGGGAGATCCAAAAAGATCCACAAAAGGAACTATAAACAAATGAAAGCAATAACAAACTGGGGCAAATCTCCAGTTTGTCCGCTGTGGGGGGTGTTACAGAAAGCTGCTAACATATCCAAACAGCATCAATATCGCCAGAGAAACCTTGATCAGTGGAGGGCAGGAGACAATTGCTAGCCCACCAGATGCTGGCTTTTTATCACATCTGCTAATATTTATAACCTCCTAACTAACCCTTGAAGTCCAACGTCTATAGGGTCGCTTCCCTTGCCAATGAGAGCCATATATACTTTGAGCCCGGTCAGAAAATTTTTAAAAGTTACTATGCATTGACTGGAATCTAAATATCCACTTCCTGATGTAGAGATGGGAGAGGAAGGAGAAAGACAGAAATATAAAGCCCCAGACCACCAGGTATCATTCTCTTGAAACCATTCCATTCTTCTCTGTGAACTGACAAATATTCATGGAGGGAACAGAGAGGTAGGGACATTATGCCAACATCAGAAGTCTAAGTGGTTGGTGGAGAGTCTTGTCTTTATGGAGAAATTATCATTTTAAAGTGACTATATCGCAGGCTATCACAGAGACCTCTATTTGGTGGCTCTGTGAGGGGGAACACCCCAAAATGGTCCAAACATCAAAAGTGGGACCCTGGAAGCTTTATGGAACACAACACCCTGAACCATTCAGATGCTCGTAGCTAATTAGAGACTGGAGCAATGGTGCTGTGTTCTAGAAGGTCCTGGTGTGCGGTCCATTAAGTTGCCTCATTAGTCCTAGCCCGCCTTGAGGATTATGTATTCACACTGCAGCGGCCTGATGGATGGAGAGCCAGTTTCCATGGAGATGCTTCATAGCCTTGCTGGTTCTCCCCACAGAAAGGAAAGAAGCCATTCAGCATCCAGTGTGCACGTGCACACACATACCTCACCACACACACACACACACACACACACACACACACACACACAGATACATCACACATACACACCCTTACCACACAGAGATGATATAGCACACACAAGCAAAACACATACCAAATCACAAAAACATACCACATGTATACACTCACCACACAGATACACACACACAAACATACACACATACACACCCTCAGCACACAGAGACATAGCACACACATACAAACACAAACAAAATACATACTGAAATGCAAAAACACACATCACAGGTATACAGTCACCACACAGATACAACCTGAACATACACACAGACACATCACATGGAGACACACACCACCAACACTAACACCTCCAATACCACCATCAGGTAAACAAGTTGGCTCTAGCCAAGCGGAGCTGTAAGATGAAAGGAGAAAGGCTCAGGACCTGGCAGGGGAAACCTGTGGCAGAGGCAGGCTCTTTTTACCTCTAAGACCTTAGAGTGAGATAGTGAGCTGAGAAAAGAAGGGGAGTGACATTTTCATGAACATTTGTGCTACAAGGTAGATGGGCTTCCATATGGGCTGTGGGGAGTGGTTAGGCCTTCCCTGATGAAGAACTGGACCAAGGTGAGCCAGGAACCAACCCTGCTCCATTGCTTCCCAGAGCACCTGTCAGCAAAGCTATAGATGGGTGAGCAACAACACATAGGAAAGTATGCTTCCTAACCAGGGATTTCAAAAATGAGGTGGGGCTTCTACTGTAGGGGTCTCCAGAAAGCTGTGCACAGCCTACCAGGGCATGGTCTCAGCACCACTGCTCTGATCCTGAAAGCCCATCTGAAAGCTGGACACAGTGGTGCATGCCTGCACCCAGCCCTTTGATGGAAAGGTGGGAGGTGGAGAAGGAAAATCCCCAGGAAGCTGTCTGAGCCTGGAGTGCAAACAAACCAGAGGGGCCTTCCCTCAACTAGGTAGCAGCTGAGGAGATGTCCTTGACCTCCACCCACATGACCCGGAAAGTATATCCACACACACCACACATATACACACACACCATACATACATACATACATACATACATACATACCATATACGCACATATACATACACACACCGTACATATACACACCCATACGTATATACCATACACATTCATGCAATGTACCATAAACATACACATAAACACACATACCACACACACAAAACACATACTCACATAATCACAAAAACATACCCATATACCATATACCCACACATCATACATACTCACACATGCCACACACACACAATACATACACACACATGCCACATACACCATACATATACACACACCATAAACATATGCACACACACACACAAGCACACATCATACATACACACACATGCCACATATACCACAAATACACACACATAATACATACACATGCTACACACCACACATACACACACACCATAAACACACACATACCACACACACATATACACACATACAAACACATCATACATACACACAAATGCCACACATACCACACACACACATACACACATATAAACACACATACATATTTATAAACACACACACACTTCCCTGGCCAGCACCAATGAGGATATACTACACATGAGGCTAGGTGGGCTCAGGGGCAGAGCCCATGCGTAACCAGCCAAGATTCTGCTTGTTCTCTGCATCTGAGGGCCAGTCTCACTCTTGCTGGGGCTTCATTTCTGTTCTCAAGTCATAGGACACTCACCTCCCTGAGACACATGTAAACACAGCCCTCTGCCCACTGCCTACTTCTGTGACTCCACATTCAGGCTTATACACCAAAGTCAAGGACACAATGCTTCTGTTAGCCTGTGCATGGGGGCAGCCCAGAGACGCTCTATGAACACTGCTTTCCAGTCTGGACCTCACCCGACACATGAGAGTCATCGAGGGCTTAGCTCTGCTCACCAGAGCTATCCACAGACTGCGATGCCTGGACAGAGCAGCTTGGACAGGATGATAGTCCGGAAACTCCAGCTTCTAGTAGCTTTCCATGTAGGACCAGCTCTTCCCATATCATCCTGAAATCTCAACTTTGTCCCAAGGCACATGCAAGACCAGTAACAACAGCAGGTCAGGTGGCCACACTGCAGAGTCAACATCTGTGACTGTCCCCTCCCCGTTACTGTTTGTTTCCATACCTCATACATGAGCAAGAAGACATTTGCCGTGCATTCCTATGACATCATGGCTATGTTGCATGTTGGTCACCTCAGAAGTAGATGTTGTCTGATGCTAGGAATATTCAAGATCTTTCCCCTGGTTCTTTTGAAGTATGCCATATTACAAGGTCACCCCCACAGTGCTACAGAAGGCTAGAGCTTAAAAACCTCAGTTGAATGTTTTGTGCACAACCAACCTCTTCCATTTTTTGTGTGGGAACATGCAATGTGTGTGTGTGTGTGTGTGTGTGTGTGTGTGTGTGTGTGTGTGTGTGTGTTCTACACAAACTATTCCACAAAATAGAAGTAGAAGGTACTCTACCCAACTCATTCTATGAAGCCACAATTACTCTGATACCTAAACCACAGAAAGATCCAACAAAGATAGAGAACTTCAGACCAATTTCCCTTATGAATATAGATGCAAAAATACTCAATAAAATTCTTGCTAACCGAATCCAAGAACACATTAAAGTAATCATCCATCCTGACCAAGTAGGTTTTATTCCAGGGATGCAGGGATGGTTTAATATACGGAAATCCATCAATGTAATCCATTATATAAACAAACTCAAAACAAAAACCACATGATCACCTCGTTAGATGCAGAAAAAGCATTGGACAAGATCCAACACCCATTCATGATAAAAGTCTTGGAAAGATCAGGAATTCAAGGCCCATACCTAAACATGATAAAAGCAATCTTGAGCAAACCAGTAGCCAACATCAAAGTAAATGGTGAAAAGATGGAAGCAATCCCACTAAAATCAGGGACTAGACAAGGCTGCCCACTTTCTCCCTACCTATTCAACATAGTACTTGAAGTCCTAGCCAGAGCAATTCGACAACAAAAGGAGATCAAGGGGATACAAATTGGAAAAGATGAAGTCAAAATATCACTTTTTGCAGATGATATGATAGTGTATATATAAGTGACCCTAAAAATTCCACCAGAGAACTCTTAAGCCTGATAAACAGCTTCAATGAAATAGCTGGATATAAAATTAACTCAAACAAGTCAATGGCCTTTCTCCACACAAAGAATGAACAGGCTGAGAAAGAAATTAGGGAAACAACGCCCTTCTCAGTAGTCACAAATAATATAAAATATCTTGGCGTGACTCTAACTAAGGAAGTAAAAGATCTGTATGATAAGAACTTCAAGTCTCTGAAGAAAGAAATTAAAGAAGACCTCAGAAGATGGAAAGATCTCCCATGCTCATGGATTGGCAGGATCAACATTGTAAAAATGGCTATCTTGCCAAAAGCAATCTACAGATTCAATGCAATCCCCATCAAAATTCCAACTCAATTCTTCAACGAATTAGAAAGAGCAATCTGCAAATTCATCTGGAATAATAAAAAACCTAGGATAGCAAAAACTCTTCTCAAGGATAAAAGAACCTCTAGTGGAATCACCATGCCTGACCTAAAGCTTTACTACAGAGCAATTGTGATAAAAACTGCATGGTACTGGTATAGAGACAGACAAGTAGACCAATGGAATAGAATTGAAGACCCAGAAATGAACCCACACACCTATGGTCACTTGATCTTCGACAAGGGAGCTAAAACTATCCAGTGGAAGAAAGACAGCATTTTCAACAAATGGTGCTGGCACAACTGGTGGTTATCATGTAGAAGAATGCGAATCGATCCATTCCTATCTCCTTGTACTAAGGTCAAATCTAAGTGGATCAAGGAACTCCACATAAAACCAGAGACACTGAAACTTATAGAGAAGAAAGTGGGGGAAAGCCTCGAAGATATGGGCACAGGGAAAAAATTCCTGAATAGAACAGCAATGGCTTGTGCTGTAAGATCGAGAATTGACAAATGGGACCTCATAAAATTGCAAAGCTTCTGCAAGGCAAAAGGCACCATCAATAAGATAAAAAGACCACCAACAGATTGGGAAAGGATCTTTACCTATCCTAAATCAGATAGGGGACTAATATCTAATATATATAAAGAACTCAAGAAGGTGGACTCCAGAAAATCAAATAACCCCATTAAAAAATGGGGCTCAGAGCTAAACAAAGAATTCTCACCTGAGGAATACCAAATGACTGAGAAGCACCTGAAAAAATGTTCAGCATCCTTAATCATCAGGGAAATGCAAATCAAAACAACCCTGAGATTCCATCTTACACCAGTCAGAATGGCTAAGATCAAAAATTCAGGTGACAGCAGATTTTGGCAAGGATGTGAAGAAAGAGGAACACTCCTCCATTGTTGGTGGGCTTGCAAGCTTGTACAACCACTCTGGAAATCAGTCTGGCGGTTCCTCAGAAAATTGGACATAGTACTACCCCGGAGGATCCCACAATTCCTCTCCTGGGCATATATCCAGAAGATGTTCCAACTGGTAAGAAAGACACATGCTCCACTATGTTCATAGCAGCCTTATTTAAAATAGCCAGAAGCTGGAAAGAACCCAGATGCCCCTCAACAGAGGAATGGATACAAAAAAATGTGGTACATTTACACAATGGAGTACTACTCATCTATTAAAAAGAATGAATTTATGAAATTTCTAGGCAAATGGATGGACCTGGAGGGCATCATCCTGAGTGAGGTAACCCAATCACAAAAGAACTCACATGATATGTACTCACTGATAAGTGGATATTAGCCCAGAAACTTAGAATACCCAAGATATAAGATACAATTTGCGAAACACATGAAACTCAAGAAGTACAAAGACCAAAGTATGGACACTTTGCCCCTTCTTGAATTGGGAACAAAACACCCATGGAAGGAGTTACAGAGACAAAGTTTGAAGCTGAAACAAAAGGATGGACCATCTAGAGACTGCCATATCTGGGGATCCATCCCATAATCAGCCTCCAATGCAATGGTGACACCATTGCATACACTAGCAAGATTTTGCTGAAAGGACCCTGATATAGCGGTCTCTTGTGAGACTATGCCAGGGCCTAGCAAACACAGAAGTGGATGCTCACAGTCAGCTATTGGATGGATCACAGGGTCCTCAATGGAGGAGCTAGAGAAAGTACCCAAGGAGCTAAAGAGATCTGCAACCCTATAGGTAGAACAACAATATGAACTAACCAGCACACCCCCCCCCCCCCCGGGAGCTCGTGTCTCTAGTTGCATATGTAGCAGAAGATGGCCTAATTGGCCATCAGTGGAAAGAGAGGCCCATTGGTCATACAAACGTTTTATGCCTCAGTACAGGGGAACGCCAGGGCCAAGAAGTGGGAGTGGGTGGGTAGGGGAGTGGGGGGAGGGTATGGGGGACTTTTGGGATAGCATTGGAAATGTAAATGAGGAAAATACCTAATTTAAAAAAAAAAGAATAGAGCTTGATATCTCTTGATACTCAGAGTCTTGAGTCTTGACTCTGGTGCTGAGGTTTGGGTCTAGTCAGGCAAGGCATCAAGAAACAACTCGATGTGCAAAGACCCAGCACAGTAGGAACTGGCTTCCCAGGCCCAGCACACTGACTGGCAACTTGAGCTCCTTGAGAAAATGGTTCCTGGAAGGCATTAACTGTTGATGGCTCAGGTATCGCTTTGGAGTAGCCCAAGGTCTTAAGACCCTGTGGAATCCAAGGCAAAGCAGCCACAGCTACTTGTAGACTCTGTAGCACTTTTCTCCATCCGGTGTGTGGACCTCAAGGTCACTCTGGGTATGTAACTGTACTTTTTGGTAATTTTATTGGGTTCTTATATCAACCACTCTTCTCTAGCCCAATCCCTTCCAACCTCCCAACACTAGGCAGGCGAGGAGGAAGGTTAGAAAGATAAGGGGTTGTAGATCTCTTTAGACTACTTCCTGCTGATTACAAGCATCAAGATTCTTAGGGAAAGTATGATCTTCATCATCAGATATCTAATTTTTTTTCCTCTTCATCTCTTTGCCCATGACCACTTGACAAATCGCAGCAGCAGCCGCTGGGGAAGCAACAGCCTCTGCAGCCTCTCAGGGCTCTGGCACTTTTGTACCCTCTCAAGAGCCCCAAGAATTCAAACCATAAGCCATCTTCAGTTGGCAGAATCGTGTCCCTGCCAGAGCATAGGACAAATCGTAATCAGCGGCTGTGGACAATCTGAAGCAGCCCCATATTCCACAACAGGATTAAAATGAAAACATATTCACATAATGGCGCTGGTTTTTTTAAAAACAAAACAAAACAAAACAAAATTCTCACTACGTGGGTCACTCTGAGGGGTCCTCCACTCCAGCCTGGCAGCAGCAGAGAGAAACATTCTAACCATCATGAGGAAGAGTTTGAATGAGCTAGCCCAAATGCTGTATATTCCTATCCTCAAGATCCATCTAACTATGAGGGAGGCTGAGTGGTCAGAATCATCAGCAAAAGGAAAGGAGCCTGTGTCAGCTACTCCTAATCGGAGATGTAAGAAAATTCATGTCTGGTGGTTTTCTGGATTGTTTGAGTTTCCCCAAAAGCATGTTTGTTTGTTTGTTTGTTTGTTTGTTTGTTTTCCAGTTTTACTTACTCAATTATTTATTCATTCATCTGTCTGCCTGCCTGCCTGCCTACCTGCCTACCTACCTACCCACCTATCTATTTATGTTTGTGGATGCCAATGCTCCACATGGAATCTCTTTCTCTATCCCTTGCTACCATTATTTTGAGATAATCTCTCACTGAAACTGGAGTTCACTATTTGGCTAGACTAGATGGTTATAAGCCTCCAAGAATCTTCCTGTCTCTACCTCCCTAGCACTCCCAGCGCTCTCTCTCTCTCTCTCTCTCTCTCTCTCCTCTCTCCTCTCTCCTCCCTCTCTCTCTCTCTCTCTCTCTCTCTCTCTCTCTCCTCTCTCCTCTCTCCTCTCTCCTCTCTCTCTCTCTCTCTCTCTCTCTCTCTCTCTCTCTCTCTCTCTCTCTCTCTCTCTGTGTGTGTGTGTGTGTGTGTGTATGCATGCACATGCACACGCACACCTGTGCATATGTGTTTACACACCTGTGTGTGAGTGCCTACTGCATTATCTTTATAATGAAATATTCATTGCAGTAAATGGGGGTGGGGTGAGGGAGACACAGGGAACCCAGACTGTCTGGAAGAGTTGACCCTAGCCTTACAAGGCCAATGCAACTGGAGGCCTGGCTCTTTCACCCATGAGAAGAGGCAATGCCTCTTGCTTGGTTCTCCCATGTGTAACATTCAACAAGATGCTGGAGAATGAGGTGGTCTTGGCATTGGAAAATTAGCCTTTCTAGTCTAGCATCTCAGCTCTTTGGGGGTACAGAATAGAGTGGTTTTATTTTAAATGCAAAGAGAAGGGGGTTTCTTCGTCAACAGATACCTGGTATCTTTGTGATGTGCTTGCCAGGCCATGAGTAGAGTAATCTACAGTGAAGGATCCTGTGTTATAGACTTCTCAGATGAGGGGCTGGGATCTTGTTAAGTTACCAACCAGCTTTTCCACAGTCCATCACTACATCTGCTTCTGACTTTAGCTGTCTTTTAGTTCCATCTGCCCCATAACAGAGCAAAGCTAACGCAATGGCCTACAGCCAAACCCATGAACACATCTGTGGCTGTGCATAATGAACACTTTTAACGTATTGCTCCATAACCTACCATAGAATAGAATGAGATTTCAGTGGAAATCTTTTTGTTGCAGTAAATCTCTCCATCCCAAATATGCTCCCGGCAATGAAAACACAACTCAATTAATATGAATACATGCTGTGTGCCTAGATTAGGCAGATCTACCGCTACACCACCATCTTCTCCATCTATGAGACCCCTTAGAACTTGTGGTTTCTTCAAGTCATGTGCTTCTGCTCAGCTTTTCTTCTTCTTCCTCCTCCTCTGAGTCCTCTCCCTCTCCCCATCTTCTACTCCACCTTCCCTTTTATCTGCTCAATCATCAGATCTCTTTTATTTTACAAATTAAAGTGGGAAGCAATCACCTGAGTACTGACTCATTCATTGTTCACAGACACTCACAGAATTAACATCAAATATAATTAGCCCCAGGGCAATCCACAACTCAAGGGTCTATAGCCAAACTCATGAACACATCTGAGGCTGTGCCTAGTGAGCACTCTCAACATATTGCTCCATAACCTACCATGGAATAGAATGAGATTTCAGTGGACAGGGTCAAGTATGTGCTTTCAGTTCATGTTACTGGTCAATGCATGAAAGAGAGCACGCAATCTGTGCTTGTCTTATCCCACTGGAAGTGAGTGGCTGCCTTGTTCTGCTGAGAAAATCTGTCTCAGGGAGAAAGTGACACCACGTGCCCCTGGCAGCATCCTGTGACAAGGCTTTATCAACTTCCCCCATGTCTCCACGGAGTGTTCTCATTGTCATCCCACACGGCACTCACCCAAGTGGTTCCCTGACTCTGCCGCTAGCTGGGAAGTGCTGGGTGCTCAGAGGCAAGCATGGTTCTCCGTTAGCCCAGTGTCTCAAGGTCCTGCAAGCTCTGGGATAACCAAAGCTGCCATATTGTTTATTAGTGAGAGAGAAGGCATTAAGACACAAATAGTTCGCCATCTGGCTCTGGGTCCATAGAAGAAAGTCTCTGGTTCAAGTGCAAATGGACTTACGCATGATGACCTTGGAGAAGTGAATGTGTGACAGGTTTGGAGAGCTTATCCTGGTGCTGAACCTTACGCTTCTTTTTAATGGTTTGACTCAATTATCATGTATTGTTTTCTGTTCGTGTTTCTCAAGACCATTACAGAATGGAATAAATTGTCCTCAATCACATCCACAATTGCTCTAATGAAAATAATTCCGTAAGATTATATAACATCGTCATTTAACCGCACACGGTGTCCTCAGCATGGAGGGTGAGGGGAGGTCATGTGGTATTAAAAGCTGTCCCCGAATGTGCAGACAGGTCAGCAATTTCAAAATAAGCCAGTCTTCACAGGAATTCCTGAGAAAATGGAGAAACAGACCAATAACCACCTTCCCAAACTACTATAAAAATATTTCTTTTAACTCACACAGGGGGAACTGAACAGATAGTCCTGTGGTTAAGAGCACACTTGCTCTTGCAGAGAACTCAAGTTCAGTTCCCAGCGTTCATTTCAGGAGGCTCAGAAGCACCTCTAAGTCCAGTTCCGGTGCACGCCAACTCCCCTGGCATTGCACCTCAAAGCACATACCCGTACATAGATACACCTTCATGCACATAGTTTAAAATGAGATCCTTTTTTTTGTTTGTTTTAAAACTTATTCAGAGAAATAAAGCATTTTCATATCCTGATAAAAGTTATTTCTGTTTACCACTGCCAAGATAATGAAACAACATGATCCATTAGAATTTTATAGGGATGCAAACATCTGTCAGTCACCCCTGCTAAGAAAACTGGAGTAGTTGCACTTGGGCTAAAACTTTAGCAAGTCCTGTTTCATTGACAACAGATACTGTGGGGGTCATTGAGGTGGATTGGTGGGTAGAGGCACTTGCCACACAAGCCTGAACACCTTTTGCAAACCCTGGAACCCAGGAAAAATGAAAGAAGAGAACTGACTGCACGAAGTTGTTCTCTAATGGCCACACGTGTAAGTGCAAGCTCTCAATGGTAAATTTAAACAAAGCAGAAAAAAGATTATGTATCTTCTCCATGTCCCTCAAGGGAAAAAGTTAAACCTCACATATCCACAATGTTATCTTTGTTCCATGGTACATAAGAAATGTTTCTGTTTGTAACTACAGATCAAGCCGGTGATAGAATGTTTCTGTTTGTAACTTTACACCAAGCTGGTGGTCCATTATAGGTCAGTGAGGAGTGGGTAACTTCATTTCCCGTCTGAGTGTGCAGGATGAGTGGATCTGGTAATTGTCAAACAAAGCTACAGGTTTGAGATGTTTGAGAGCCGTCTAAATAACGGGTCTCATAGACAGACAGCCATAGAACAGTGTCTGGAAACCCTAAGGACCTGAGGCAGAGCTCTGGTGTGACCATTTACTAGGTGACACTGGACATAGGAATAACTAAACCTTACTTCCGTGCCAGCCACCCATTTCTCGGGAACATGGTTGAAAAGGTAACATGTCACACAGGGCTATTGAAGTAATTATCACATGTCACCATGGGCTTCTGACAAGGACCTTCCTTTATCTGTTGGCTTCACTAACTCAGAGCTGAAACACAACACTTAACTCCAGGTTTCCTACTCTCTCCCTTCTCCAGACACCCCACATCCCTCCCTCTCTCTGGATTGCACCTTGTACAGACAGAGTAAGATTTCTGGGATTTTGTTTTGTTGGTGCTAGGGACTGAAAGCTGTATGAACATTAAGCATGCACCTTTTACCACTAAGCTACCTCCCTCGCTCGACATTTCTATTATTACCACACTATTCCTGCAGTTCCTTCCATCAGGAACACACCACAGGCCACATCAAAGCCTATGAGCTATTTGCTCAGCAAGCATGCCTGGACCTCTGTGTGCTGAAAGTCAGGCCAAGAACTAAATGTATTTCCTGTGTGAGAAAACACCACCACACGGGCAACTCAGCACTGCAGAAATCCATCACTCACCATTCTTGAGGCCGAAATTCCATGAGCAAGGGATCAGTAGGTGTGAGTTCCCCAAAGGCTCCAGAACAGGATAGCATCCTGCCTGGACTCTTCCAGATTGTAGAATCAAGTGGCCTGTGGCATGGTATGACCAGTAGGCCTCTGGCTGGCCTCTGTCACTGCACACCTTCCTCCTGTGTGTCTCCACAGCTTCTTGCCTTTGCCTGTGCCTCTGGGTCCACAGTTGCTTCAGTGCTGGAGCCCAGTTCAGTCCAGCACAGCACAGTCTGTTGTAGTTTACCTCCCACGGCTGTGATAAAACACTGGCCAAAAGCAGTCTATGGGGGAAAAGATGCATTTGATTTATGCTTCCAGGTCACAGTCCATCTCTGAGGACAGGTAAGGCAGGGACTTGAGGCAGGAGCTTGAAGCAGAAACGTGAAGAAGTATTAATTACTGGCTTGCTTCCCAGCACATGTTCAGGTGCCTTCCTTTTCCAACCCAGGCCCATCTGCCTAGGAATAGTACCACCCACAGTGGGCTGAGCCCTCCTCCATCAATTAGCAATCAAGAAAATGCCCCACAGACCAATCTGATGGAGACAAATCCTTGACTGAAACTCCTTCTTCCCATGTGTTGTCAAGTGAACATCCATAATCGACCATGACAGGCTTATTTAAGCCTGATCACTCCTGTGAAGATGTAATTTCCAAACAAAATCATATTTACAGATCCTGGGAGTAAAGGATTTGAGCCTAACTTTTTTTAGGAGACACAATCCAACTAGCAGTGGAGGTGCAGCATTGATGATGAACCTTGAGGAGCCAATGGTCCTAGAAGTTGGCTCAGAGAGAGTGAGATCAAATCTAGGGTGTGGGTGGTGGCAAGGCATGTTTGCCCAGGTGCTCAGAAAGTAAGAGCTTGTCACCAGACATCAAGAGGGGAAGGTGACAGTCCCAAGACACCTGTATTCCATCATCTTTTCTGCCATCTTGCTCTAGTGTCATTTCTCAGGCATGATTTTTTTTTCTCCCATATACATGTTTTCTGGAGCTGGGCACATAATTTGGTGGACCAAGAGCACTTCCCTTACAAACATAAGGGCCCAATCTCAAATTTCAAACACCCATACAGAAGCCTAGAATGTGGTGTGTGTTTATGACCCCAGCACTTGGGGTAGAATCAGGAGACAGTGTCAGAGAGGCTGAGACAGGAGGGTCCCTGGGGCTCCCTCGCCAGCCAGCCTAGCCAAATAATGATGAGCACCAAGTTCTGTGAGAGACTCTGACCCAAGGTTCAGGACACCCAATACCCTGCTCTGTGTTCCACCCCACACGTCTGTTGTGCATTCACACACATAAATAATAAAAGGGACAGATGTTGACATACCATCGAATCTGAACCTTTGATGTGTAGATTTCAGCAGCTTCCAGCATCTTCGTACAACTCTCATTGACTTTTTCTATTCTAGAACATCCCAATCGCCCCCAAGACAAACGTGTGTCCATTAACAGTCAGGTTGCACCCTCCCTTCTAACAGTGGCTATGATCTCCTCTCTGCGATCTTCATGGATTTCACATTCCAGAAGTTTCCGTGAACAGAAGCACACGTGTGGCCTCTGTGACTTTTTTTTTTTAACTTAGCATAATGTTTTCAAAGTTTATTTGTGTGTACACCGTCTTATGTTTACTTACGCCTACTAGATAGCCGCATTATTGTGTCTATCGACTTGTCGATGAATAGGCATTCAACTGTCTTCACTGACTAGCCTCTGTGAATAATAGTGCTATAAACATTCATATAGTGAGTTGTTTATTTACTTACATATTTACTTGAGACAGGAACTCTAGCTCAGGCTAGTAAACACAGATATCTTACTGATAAATGGTGATCTAACAGAGATGAGCCACTGACAACCAAAGAGGAGGAAATAATCTACTGATGTCAAGCTGGGTGTACTCTCTGGATGAGTATCAGGAGAGGCAGGGATATTTAGAGGTCAGACCCCGCTCGACTTTCATAAGGAACCTGTCTATAACCCTATGGATGAGCTGAATGTGTGAAAGGACCACCAGGAATCCCTGCCAGAGAAATGGCCCCCCGAGTGAAAGGTGAAAGACAGTCCACAACTATGTCTTGATTTTTTCTGAGAACTTGAGTTTGCTGTAACTAAAACCAACTTTCTGATCCCTCTGAGGCAGTACAAGCCATGTTCACAATTTGTGTTTTCTGTTTTCAGTTTATTTAGTTGTTTATTTTTCTACTGTTTAGCACAGAGTTTTGACCCCCACTTTATGTAAGTGGATTGTCCTCCCACCCCCATGTCCTTCCTCCAGCTTGCGAGGGCCTCCACACCCCATCTTCTCTGTGCCATCCTGGAGGAATAAGTGGGTGCCTTGGTGCATTGCCAGCGCATCTCAGCCAGCTACTTCTGCAGAAGTCTCCACTCCAGGGAAACGGAGCACAGTTTGTTCCAGCTCTTGGTAAATGCTCTGTTGCCAGCATCTAGGGCTTCAGCTCAGAGTCATGATTCCATCTAAGCTGACTCTCACAAAAGCCTATGATCAATGTGCTTTAACCTTTAACCGTCTGAGACATGACAGTCCAGGACTTAGTAGGCAAAGCCATTGGGTTCCTCTCTTACCCAAATCCACATTTCCACAGGAGTTCTTGAAGAAAAATAAAACCTAATAAAATGATATAGAAAAATAACAAAGAAGACCAATCTATGATTCCAGAAGTCCTTTGCAATGAGCACTCCAGAGAAGATGCCCAAAGCAAAGCTACGAGAGCAGACGTCAGGACAACCAGTGGCTCAGCTAAGCAGCTTCTGAGAAACTTAGATGTTCCATAAAAGAAAACCAAATGAGCTATTTTCAGACGTGGGACAAAAAATTGAGCAGATATTTCTTGAGTATATATTCTTCGCCACAAGATGGAAATGCCTGAGTTCCTTGTGCAAAGTTCTGCTGTGGTAATACTTTTAATTTATCCTTTGAATTTTCATGTGTTTTATACCATGTATTTGTATACATCTCTCCATGCACTACCTCCCTCCAAATCTACGTGTGGCCCCTTCCCATCATGCTCCCAGCTTCCCATCCTCTTAATCTACGTGTGGCCCCTTCCCATCATGCTCCCAGCTTCCCATCCTCTTAATCTACGTGTGGCCCCTTCCCATCATTCTCCCAGCTTCCCATTCTCTTAGAAATGTTTTGATTAAGAACCCTGAGCCCCATTACATCTGTAAGCATCTGTGTGAGTCAGTGGAACAGCCATGCCTTGTCCAGGACGCAGTACTCCACAGCTGCCCTCCTCATCCGTCAGCTCCTGTTGACAGTTCTTTCTGCCCACTCTTCTGCCACATTCAGAGAACCTTGCAGAGGGGTTGGTTTACACAGATGCTTCATCCATGGCTAAGCACTCGCATTTGCTTTATTTGACACTTGAATCAACTATAAACCTCTGATTAACTGTTACCCACAGTGAGAGTAGGTTCCTCTGGCCAAAGTCATGAATCTCACATTCATGCCTACACAAATCTCTGGGCATAAACACATATATTTAGAAGTCACTTTAATGGCATGAGTACTTCACATGGCAACAAAGCTTGTGGAGCCTCGGTCTCCCCAGCCATGAGGCTTACAGTGCCAGACATGAAATCCCTCATGAGGAACAGGTCTCATACACAGTCATAAAGTCATTGGTTAATCCCATAGTTATTATGCTACTGTTTCCTGAATCTTACTGTTTCGTACATCTTGCCGAGTAGATCAGTATTGTAGCATGCAAGGGCCAACACTGAGTAAGGCCACTGGTGTCTTTTCTCCCCAGCAGTCTGCATAGCAACTTCTAGAACTATGTTCCCACAAACATGGCTCCCATTTTCAAATACACAGTTCCATATGGGGGTGCAGCTCATAACTCCTCAACTGACTAGGAAGCATTCTCCTTAAACTGCTCTTAAATATAAGACTAAATTATATATATATATATATATATATTTAAAAAACCTAAGCTTTTTTAACCATCATTTCTCAGCACATGAATATCAGATTAATCTATTTTTGGATTATCTCATATCAGACAAACAAACTTACTCACTTTGGATATGCAAATTTGCTCTTATCTTTAATAAATGGTGACATTATACACACACACGCACACACTCACACATACACACATATATATAAATTTCTTTGTGGCCTCACAGCTTCATGAGTGAGCAAGCCGGGTTGCCAAGAATGCCTGAGCCTCTAGCAACCAAAAGAATACTTGTTAAATAGCATTGCTTTAAAAATAATAATATTAGTAGTAGATATACAGTAAGTAGCTTGCCAGAATGCTCAGTCTTTACAAAATGTGGTTATCTACACCCTCTCTCGTGCCCTTTTCCTGAGAAGCAACTCTTGATTAAAGTGGGCATAGCCAAACTTCTTCTGGTTAAGAAGATATGATAGGTGATAGTGACCACATAAGCCCTTGAGGCATGAAGACCACACCAGAGTATGATAGCCCTATCCCGGGTAGCTGTAGGCATGCATCATGGTCCATGGTGCATCATGGCCCATGGACTGAGTGTTTCTTTAATTGTTCTCTTACAAACTTACTGATCTATAGGAATGTGTTCCTACTTCTTTGAACTCCTTGGCAATTATACAGGCTCCACAGAGGCAGCTCTGGAGGTAAGAGCACTTGCCGCTCTTATAGAGGATTTAGATTCTATTCCAAGTACCCATATGGTGGCTCACAGACATCAGGACTACAGTTTAGATCCCATGCCCTCTTCTGACCTCCCTGGGCAGCAGGAATACACATGTTGCACAGACATAAATGCAGGATAAACAACCATGAACGTACAATTAAAACGTAAAATCAAGTGTCAATTTTAGAACTGTAGAGATGGCTCGGGACTTATGAACACCTGCTGCCATTGCAGAGAACCTGAGTTCAGTTTTCAGAACCCAAGCATAATTCCAGTTCCAAGGGATCCTATGCCCTCTTTCAACTTCCAAAGGACATCGGGCCTTTGTATGTAAATGTTGTCCATATACACACAAAAAGGCAAAGAAACCCACACACATGAAACAAAAAATAAAATCAACCTGGGGAAAAAGAACTATACACAGACCCCATGACATTCCAGCCAATGGCTAGGCCAAGTCACCTCTGCACCACAGCAGGAAAGGACCTGTGTCCAGGTAGATTAGAGAAAATATGGTTTTAAAAAAAAGAATATTTTTAAAGCAGGGTGAGAAAAATAAACAAGCAAGCATACAAACCTCACAAGAAATAAAGATTTAAAAAAAAATGTTTATGCTCTTTGCCAGCAGACTGGAGAAGAGATGCTGCCAGGCATATTTTATTTATCTGCCACCTTAGGGGATGGTAAGGAAGCCAGATAAGCAATGAATATTTACCATCAAGAAACCCCTCTTCAATGTTAGACAGCCATGATCAAGACTATTCTAGAAGTACATTTTCTTCTGTGTATCTTGGCATCTTCTTTTATGAGAAGATGGTGCTGGTAGCAACAGTCATCCCAGACTGCCAACCTAGCTCCAAAAGTATCCTTTCTTGTCACACTCCTTGGAACCTTTAAGCCTGGCCTCCAGCTCTGTGTGGGGTGATCCCTCAGTGGACATAGAAACTTTAGCAGAAGACAGACAGGGCCCTGAAATCCCATCATCATAGGGATGGAATCTGGGATTAGAGACTCAAGGCATGACACTATCGGTTTTTCTTCATTTTAGAATTTGAAGGGAATGTGCTTTTAAATGCCCCTGAATGGAGGTTAATGAGAATCCTCCCTAGAAGAGAGGCAAAGCTGAAAGCTATTGGAGGACAGAAGTCCCCTCATGACCTCACACTGGGTCCAGAGGATGCTGTGTAGCTAGAGGACAAGGTCCCTTTTACAGCTGAAGTTCCAACAGCATCATTGAGCCAACACTTTGTGCTGGAGCACCCAACCGGATTGTGAGACAAGTTTAAAAATAGACAGTAAAGACCTAGCAGAGAAGAAACCACGACGTAAATTGGCTTTTGCGATCCAACTGTGATAAACAGTGGGAAGTAATGGAAATGTAATTGTTGAGCCCTTGGATGAGGTATTAAACTTTGAACAGGAAGGAATCACATTAGCAAGCACCAGGGTGAGCCTCTAGAGGGGAGGGGAGGGGAGAGGAGGGGAGGGGAGGGGAGGGGAGGGGAGGGGGATGGCTTCGATTCGATGAGCGTTACTGGTTCAGTCCTGTTTACAGATCTCTTCAAAGCATGTGAAAGAAGTAGGAGGAGCAAGAAGTTATCCTCAAATGCAGACCTTTTTTTTTTTTTTTTTTTTTTTTTTTTTTTTTTTTTTGCTTTTTGAAGAGATGGAAGCTACTAGTCTCACTAGTGTCCCCAAGGCACTCTGCAAAAATACATGGCATTTTTAAATTCTGCAACTTTTGCAATACGCAATACTAAAGTCTGCCCCATCGGAGATGTAAAGTTACTGTTGAAACTAGACTTCCATCCACTTCCGAGTCTGCACTCGGGATGCCCCTCCCCCAGACTCTGGCCCTGCCCTAACCCCACCCACATGCTCTAGATATATGATGTCTTCTGAATTATTGAGTGTTTTGACTCATTGGTCGAATAGATAAATGCATACGGCCCAAGGAGCCTGAGACACTATCATCCAAAGCATCACTTCGGAAGGAAGGCTCTTGGCTCGCTTAAGACAGGCTAGACTACAGAGAAACGTGGGTGTAGTCATTGGTATCGATTCAGCGGCCAGAGAGACCATCCAAAATCCTCAGCTCATTCCCGCCCACCAACTTAAGTAAGTTCACTTCTATCCCCTCAGCTTGCCATCATGATCCGAGTCCTCTCAGGCATCCCTCACAATAACCATGGGGATGAAACCACAGAACTGGGTCTTCATGGTGTTTTTATAGTCAGACTAATGTGGGGGCTCCCCGCAGGCTTGCAGTGGACCATCTTCTTATATCTCTAAGCCTTTCTTCAGAATATGGAGTGGGTAGAGAAGAGGAGAGAGAGAAAGAGAGACAGAGATAGAGATGGACAGAGACAGAGAGACAGAGACAGACAGAGACAGAGACAGAGAGACTGGCCATTTCTACACTATCATGGGCAGATTGGCTCTGGTTAGACCTGCTGAACATGTGAAATTTTTTTTTTTAATTTTTTAAAAAGCAAAAAGAAGACCCACATCCATGACTAGAGACTGGAATTAGGTCCCAAACTATTAAATCTTCATATACTTCATTTTCATCATATACTTAATTTTCATTCATTGATGAATATTATTTGGTTTAAATTATTTGTTTCAACCGTAGAGGGAGGCTGGAAAATCACGCACAGCTCCATTATGCGATCGGTAGTCACAGAACGATATTAAAATCACACAAGAAAATTCCACCAGCCTCACCGGCTTCCCCCTCAGCTTGTGGGGGTGGGAGTGGGGGTGGGGGTGGGGGTGGACACAGGAATAATACTTAAGAAACAGGAGTGCTAGACCATAATCCCTTTAGCTCTCCGACCATGACCTTCAAGAAGACAGCTCCCTGCCTGGGGTGGCAGCTGTGCAATGAGGAGGGCAGAGGTTCTCCAACCCCATTGTTCTTAATTAAAGAAACCGCTGATGGAGCTGAGACCTTAAGGAAAACATTTCTGGCCTTCCCATGACGAGGCTCAAATTGTAACTTTAATTAATGGTCCTAATTCCATCCCACATTCAGGAGGGTTTTTTTTTTCCAGGCCAATTCTCTTATACTTTTAAAAAATGATCAGTATAAGATTCCTCTGGGCCTTAGCCATCACTCTTCTGAGTCTCTCCCAGCATAACTGTGTCCATTATAATTCACTGTGTGGTTCCCAATAGGCTACTGCATTTGAACCGTCCAGGACTGACCTATAGACATGTCCTCCTGGACATGCCATCTAAAAACTCTACACACGCCGGGGCAGCTACACATATGAATTCACGGTTGTGCCAGCATGCCCAAGCCCTACGCAAGCTCAAACCCAATTAACCCAGCACAGAGGGCATAAGGACGAAAAGCTAACCCTACCCAGGGAGTTACTGGCAACCGATAATGATAGTAGAGGCATAGTCGTCTTCTTTAAGAGTGTTGCTGCTAGGTATAGTAGTACTCTGGTGAAAGGCCACACATCCACGAAGACATGAGCATCGCAAACTGGACTTGATAAGTAAGAAAGAAAAAAAGATATAAATTCTGGTGGATAGGGAAGGGGGGTGGTTGATCTGAAAGGAGTTGGGGGAGGAGACCAATAGTCCAAACACTGTACAAAATTCTCCAAGTTCTATTTTTTAAAAATAACTAATCAAACTAACAATAATAATAATATCATGATTCTCAGAAAGTGACTCACGGTGGGCAGGCTGTCAGAGGTCATCTCCATTCAGTGACATTGTTTGGTATCCTGTGGCCAGTCAGCCATCTTTAACAACTTCTGACAGAGGAAGGTAGGTACGGCCCTGGCCTGACATCCCAACAGATGCTGTGTGAGAATCATCTGCAGGCTGTAGAGCTCCACTTGTGAGGGTACCTCCCTCCCAAAGACCCCCAATCCCCTTGGGCTTAACTATCCCCTTGAGGGTGAGGATTTCAACCCATGGATTTGGTGGTAGGAACTCAGATGCTCAGAGCACAGCGCGGCCTTAGCAAGCAGCACGGTCTTCCCTTGTAGAGCAGGATGATCTTTACCCAGTGGTTTGCTTTGAAGAATCTAGGGAAGAATATTTACAAGGGTCTCCGTGCACTAATCCCGTGACATCCAACACTCAGCAGAAGACGGGCATTGGTTTCATTTGCTCGCAATGCCATTTCGACCGGTTCATTTGTTGTCTCGAGTTGACAACATACAAACACCATGTGATATTGATGGCAACCCCATGCAGCGAGGTCATTCAGGGTCCATGTCACCACCTTCCTCAGCCTTAAGCTGTGGGTGCTGTTATTGCAGGGAGCGTAAGAGGCTGGGCCTTTGATGACTGACTTATAAGCAGCCTAGTTTCCCACTGGCAAACAAGGGCTCATCTAAAGTCTTTGAATGAGTTGTGAGCATTTTATGTAAGACTCAGACTCAGCTGTAGCAGAGGATCTTGATCATCCTCACTGTTGGGTACACATATCCTCACGTGAACAGTGATGGCGTGATCCCCACACCCTGTGCATATGTTTGCATGCCAGCTCCCAGTCTCCTCTACAGTCCCTTAAAGTCTCAGGAGACAACCAAGGGTCCAGAGACATTGCTCATAAAGAAATCTGCCCTTACCTAGTGCTGTGCAGCCAGGGTCTCCACCTATGGTGCTTGCCTTTGTCCCCTGTCTACTTGAAACGATGCTCTTGGAATAAAGTAAAGGTGACCCTGGGCCTCTTCAGATTCACATCTGCATGAGTCTCCAGTGTGCTCAATGTCAGCCACTGCCTGGACACCAAGGTTTCAGTGCGTTAAAGAACACACAGAGAGCTTGTGGGGGAACCATAACCCTGTCTCTTAGAAGAAACATTTTTCTGAGAACCCCAGCAGCATTTCCAAGAGACAATTCACAGCAAGCAGATGGAGACACATGAGGGTGCTGGCTGGGAACTTCAGCACCCAGATCTGCCAGTAATTCACACTTCCCGGGAGCCAGGTGGGCTCACACTGCACACTGTGGAACCAAGATCCAAGTGGTGGGTCCCCCGAGCAATAGCACATAGGAGGTACACTGGTCTGGGAACTCGCACTTTGACTCAGTGAGGTCTCACAGTTTGGAAGCTTCCTGTGTGTCGTGAGCTAGGCAAGGTCGTGTAGTGGCCAGGTTAAAGTTCTCATCCTGAAAGACAAAGATGAAACCAAACACCTAGGAGGATAGATGTTAGCTTCCTAGGGCCTCTATAACAATATGCTATGAATGCTACAGCTTAAAACAACAGGAATCTATTCTGTCACCATCTAGACACCAAACTACAAATCTGGTGAAGTCATGGCTGCTTCCCACCTCTTCCAGGCTCTTGTGGCTCCCAGGACCCCTTGGACTGTGCCTGAACCATGACATTCTCCGTTCATCTTTCTCGTGGCTTCCTTCCTTCTGTCTCTGAGACCTCATCTCTGTATCCGAGGTCTCTAGTCATTGGGTTTAAGATCTACCCTGACTGTAACGCAGTCTCTATATTACTGCTCCATCAAACTCCTGACAAAAGCAACCTCAGCAAGGAGAGGTTTGTTCAGGCTTACGGTCTAGGGGAATGCGGTCTGGTAGGGGAGTCATGGCAGGGGGAGTCATGTGGCAGAAGCAGGGGATGAGTGAACACTCCTGCTCAGCTAGATTTCCTCATTTCCAAAATTTCTGAGATTCCCAGCCCGACAAGTGATGCTGCCCCAAGTTACAGTAGCTCTTCACAGAGGAGAGGCAACTCAAACTTCAGTCAGGTTGACAATGAAGGTTAACTATCATAATTCTCTTTCAACTCAAGATCCTTAATTACACCTACCAAAAAACAAGAGACAAAAACAAAGAAAATCTATTTCCCAAAGCCCCCTTTTCTATCCCAAGACTCAGACTGAGTAGTTGGATGCTGTATGCCTTGCCACACATGACTGCTATGAAGTCCCCACAGGTTCTGACATCTAGGCCAGCCATCTCAGACTTGGGAAAGGTCCAGGGACAAAGCTTTCAAGCTGGGTCTCTGTCTGGGCAGCCAGAGAGTTCAAGGCCATAGGAAGTCAGCAAAGACAGTGAAGACCAAACACACAGTTTAGAAAAATCAGTGTCCCTTTAAGTGGTCTATTAGCAGTTTGTGTTGAGAAATGGTGGTCCCTGAAAGAAAAAAGAGAGAGAGAAAGAGTAAGGGGTCCTGTGATTTGAATGTGAAGAGTGGTCCATTGAATGCTTTGTCCCAGCAGTGATGCCATTTTGGAAGGTGATAGAATACTCAGGAGGTGGAATTTGCTGGAATAGGAGAGTCACAGGAGGCAGACCCTACATCCTGCAGCCCTCTGCTTCCTGACTGCAGACACAGTGTGGTCAGCCACCTTGGGCTCCTGCCACCGTTCCTCCACCTCCATCCTTGGCTGTGACCTTTCGTAAACTGTGGTCAAATGAACTCTTCTTTCCTTAACCTGTTTTTGTCAGGCATGTTATCCCCGCAAAGGAAAGAGTAGCCAACACAGAAACACACACTGAGGATTCTGGTGACATCAGCCAGTTCACATCAAGGTGACAGAACATCATAGGGCTGGTGGCTGAAGCAACAGAAACTTACTCTCTGACAATTTGGGAGACCAAGATACCAGCCATGTACCAAAGGGAACTCCCTCACAAAGGTATATGGCCACCTTTCAACTCTTTGTCCACATGGCCCTGCTATGCACATGTTCAGAAAGAGACAAAGCAAGCAGACTTCCCTTGTCTCTTTTTTTGGGACCTTAATTCCACTGGGCCAGGGCCCCTTCCATATGACCTGATCACTTAACCTTACTTAAACTCTAAGAATTTGAATTAGAACACAACTGTACTGGAGCCAATAACTTCCCCCACTGTGCAACTTTTAGAGGAAAGAAGCATTTGGTCCATGACAATCGCAAGCATTGTTCTGCAGAGGAGAAACTTCAGAATTATGGGTGTTTGTTTGGGTATCAGGGCTGGTGGATCCATGGTAGTATGCCAATACAGAGACTCCTTGGTTGAGCTCTGCTGCACTGACCTTTCTATCATCATGAATGAAGCTGTGTGTACCAACAGGCAGGCGCTTCCTGAGGAAGACTCCGTGGGTTAAGCTGAGATTCTTCGAGTCAGGCCTGGCCATGGTGCTGGTATCTGTGCTTTGATGACCTTCTCTAGAGAACTAAGGGGTTTTGGTGGTCTTTAGAGTGACTGGGGGAGATGTTATTAGCAACTGTCAGGTGACAGAGAAAACCAACTCAGAATTAAAATGTTCAGGGTCTAAGTTACATGCAGGTACGTATGGAACAACCATAGAATTTGTCATCCAAACCAGGTCCTTGGAAAGAACCTTGCCATCTCTGTCCCTGGGACACCAGAATAATCTAGGTTGGCCTGGGCAATCCCTAATGAAGACAAATATCAAATTCATAACAAGAGGTCAGATCAGCAAGCACAGCCCCTAAAGGAACAAAGATGAACCTAAACACGGACTGTGTACTCTCTGAGTCTTTGTGAATCTAGCATACAGATGTATTAGTTCCCTGTTGCTGCTATAACATCACAAGCTTGGTGGCTTAAAACCTCTCTATTTGTTCTGCTGTCAAAAACAAACTCAAAAACAAAAACAAAACCTGAAAACTAGGTCATTTCTGAAGAATAGAAGCTTACTTAGCTAAAGGATGGAGGATGGAAAGCCTGATGCTAGCATCACATGGGGACTTCTAGCCGTGTGATAATAGCAGAGCCTGTCTGTCTCTCCTGGCCGCTAATATTGTCATGGGGCCACATCATATGTCTTTGTCAAATTCTAATCATTTCTCAAACTCCATCAACTTCTGAGTTTGGGGAATTAAATTTCCAACACATTCAAGCCACAGTTGAGCAACTAATCTGTCTAGGATTAGAAGTCCTGAATTCAAGGAGTCATCAGGCCTGTACTCCTTCTGCAGGCTCCTGGGGGGTGTTTCTCCTTACCTTCTTCAGTCTCTAGTCATAGGTAAAGGCAGCACAGGGGCAGCAGACCAGGGAGCTTGCAACCATACCTGTTCCCAGGAGATGAGCCAAGGCCACGGGACTGGGAGTTTGGAAAGCTGAAAGGTTCCAGCTTTGTTTTGACTCCCACTGACAACACAGTCTTATCTGAGTCCCTTGCTGCTTCTTCTCACAGTGAGAATGGCAGCCCCTACATCTGTCTGGCTCATGATAGGCATCAGCAAGACATGGCTGCCATCACATCCCTCACCACTGTCATGATCATCATCCATTCTTATCCCTGCTTGGACACCACACCGTAAGGCCATCTGTAAGTCTGTTATCTTTCTGCCATTAGTGATAAATCCTTCTCTGACTAAGCCCTCTCAGGGCTCCTGAGGGGAGGATACAAAATGCCGCCCATTTTCTGAAGCCAACCTCGACAGGGACTCCCTGAAGTGGCATCCTCACCCAACCCCTGCCAAGATTTGAATTATGCACATGCAAAGAAATGTGTGTCACATTGTCCAAGCAGTGCATGTGTTCCTCAGGAGAGTGTGCTCAGACCCAACAGCCCTGAGGGGACTGTCGCCCTGTCCAGAAGCTGCTGTCACGGCCACATTACTAAAATGTCACGTGACTCCATGTGGGATGAGCAGTACTCAGAGAAGAGGCTGCAGTCCCAAGTCTGGTTGGAAGGGCAGATGACACACTGCGTTTTATCAGACTCTGTGTAGGGCAAGAGCCAGGCCTCGCCTCTTCCAGCTTGCTGCCAGTTGCCTACCATGGCTTTTAAAGCTAAGGACTTTCATTGTAAACTAAGGGAATGGACTACCAGCTTTTATTCCTTCCTTCCTTCCTTCCTTCCTTCCTTCCTTCCTTCCTTCCTCCCTCCCTCCCTCCCTCCCTCCCTCCCTCCCTCCCTCCCTCTCTCTCTCTCTCTCTCTCTCTCTCTCTCTTTCTCTCTTTCTTTGAACAGGGTCTCATGTTACCCAGGTTAGCCTTGAACTCATTATATAACAAGGACAACCTCAATCTTCCAATACTTCTGCATCCACCCTCTCTCCTACCTAAGCGCAAGGATTACAGGCAGGTGCCACTAACCCTGGTTTTATGTGGTATTAGGGATCAAATCCAAGGTTTTGTGCATGATAGGCAAACATCCTACATCACCAAGCCCCCCCTTAAAATAATGAAGTTTATTTATCCCATTAATAAACTTCATTTTTACAACAATTTTTATGAGGAATTGAGAAAGTAAAGCACGTTCCGAAACCTCTGGATTGGGGACGTAACTCTTAGCTGAAGCCCAAAGTCTGCACTGTACATCCTGTAGGTTTTGACAGATACACAGCGTCCTGCATCTCCCATTACAGACAGAGTACCTCAATGTCCTAACACTGCCCCAGGCTTCACCTGCTCACCTCTCTGGCCACGCCCCCAAACCTGGATAACCACTGGTGATGTTACTGTCTTTTCAAAGTGTCGTCTAGGGAGGGTCACACAGTGCACAGCGTCTACAGACTGACTAACTTGGCTCCAGTTCTACTACACCTGTGGGAATTAACAATCTCAATCTCCACCCCATACCGTGTGTGTGTGTGTGTGTGTGTGTGTGTGTGTGTGTGTGTGGTGTGTGTGTACAGTGTGTGTGTATGTGTGTGTGCATAAGTGTGTCTGTGTGTGTATGTATGTATGTGTCTATGTGTGTCTGTGTATGTATGTGTGTATAGTGTGTGTGTAGTATGCAGATGTGCATCTCTGTATATCTGTGGGTACATGTATGCATGTGTATGTGTGTGTGTGGTGTGTATGTGTGTATATGTATATATGTGTATGTATGTATATGTGTATGTGTTTATGTATATGTGGTATATATGTATGTATGTGTGTCTGTGGTATGTGCATATATGCATATGTGTGTCTGTGTCTGTGTATATATGTATGTGTGTATATGTATGTGCATGTATGTATATTTATGATGTGTGTATAGTGTGTATATGTATGCATAAGTGTGTCTCTGTGTGTCTGTATATATGTATGTATGTGTATCAGTGTTTATATATGTATAAGTGTGTGGTGTATGGTTGGTGTTAATGTGTGTATGTGAGTGTGTGGTATGTGTGTGAGGTATGTGTCTGTGTGTGTGTGCATCTTTGTGTATGTCTGTATGTGTCTGTGTGTGATGGATGTGTGTCTGTGTATGTCTATATGTATGTATGTGTGTGTGTGGTTTGTATGTGTATATGTATGTGAGTGTGTGGTATGTGTGTGATGTGTATGTGTGTGTCTGTATGAGTATGGATGTCTGTCTCTGTGTGTGCATGTGTCACAATGCACGTGTGCAGGTCAGAGGACAACTTTCCTGACTCAGTTCTATCCTCCATTTGTTTTGAGGCAGGGTCTCTCTTGTTCAGTCATGCTGCATCCTCTGGCCTACCTGACCCTAGAATTTCTGGCTGATTTTCCCAGATCTACTTCCCTTCTTGTCACAGATAAGCTGTGATTACAGATGGGTACCTCTGCATCTGGCTTGTCTTTGTTGTCGCCATTTTCATTTTTGGTTTCTTGGGTTTTTGTTTGGTTTTGGTTTTGGTTTTTAGAAAGTTTAGGGGGGTCTTCTTTTTTCTTCTTTCTTCTTCCTTCCTCTTCTTTCTTCTTCCTTCCTCCTTCTCCTCCTCTTTCTTCTTCTTCTTCTTCTTCTTCTTCTTCTTCTTCTTCTTCTTCTTCTTCTTCTTCTTCTTCTTCTTCCTCTTTTCCTCCTCCTCTTCTTCTTCCTTCTTCCTTCTTCCTTCTTCCTTCTTCTTCCTCTTCCTCCTCCTCCTCCTCCTCCTCCTCCTCCTCCTCCTCCTCCTCCTCCTCCTCTTCTTCTTCTTCTTCTTCTTCTTCTTCTTCTTCTTCTTCTTCTTCTTCTTCTTCATTCTAGGGTTCACACTCAGGTCACTAGTCCATGGCAAAAGTGAATAGCAAGTACCTTTGCCAGATAAGCACTCTCCTGGCCTGCCTTTGCCTGCTGAGCCACCCCAACCCACACCACACCATACCACACCACCTGTGGCCACCAGCTTCTTTTTAATTACTAATACTCTCATTCTTTCCTTGACTTATCCTTTCCAGTTAATCTTGCTAATCAACCACTGTTCTACCCCTAAGTGCCAGTGTCAGAATAATCCGCATATAAACTCAGAGAAAGTAGCAATAAGAGCCCCCCACATACACTGCCTTACTCCCTCCCCTTCCTTATGATGAGAAGCAGAATGTTCCAGAACTGGTATAAAATCCAGTCACAGAAAGGCCCAAACGGCACTCCACCACATGGCAGCACCTTTGAAGGCACACACTGCATCCTGGTTCCAACAGCAGAAGGCTCAAGCATACACAGTACCCTTTGGAGTACAAACAGCTTTATCTCTGTGACACTGGACTGTGTAGGCAAACCTCTCAGGGTCATGGTCACTGCCAAACTGCTAGTATACCTTCTATCAGAAGGGCTCAAGCCTCATCTCAAGGAACCTGTCCTGTCAGAAACAGACGCTTGCTCACGTGGCCTTTGACATCCCACAGCTCCCCATGCCTTGACTTCACAACCTTTTTAGCCTGATAGGTACTCCCCCATCAGTGATAGATACTTTCCCATCAGTGATAGGTACTCCCCCATCAGTGATCGGTACTCCCCCATCAGTGATAGGTACTCCCCCATCAGTAATAGGTACTCCCCCATCAGTGATAGGTACTCCCCCATCAGTGATAGGTACTCCCCCACCAGTGAGCATAGAATTTCTAAAACAAGAGAGACTCATTGGCCTAAGGGTTGATGGGTCAGAAGACGTATGTCACAAACAGGTCAGATAGTGCTTGGATTTCCCACAAGTCCAGAGTCTCCACTCTTGATGACTAACATCTTCTCCCTATCACATATTTATACATATGACCTAAAGGGATCATCAGGGGCCAAGTATTAACCTGAGAAGACAAGGAGGGTGTGACTCAGAGCCTCCTGGGAATGGGAGACAGAATCTTTATTGCTGCAAAGGAACCTTCCAGTGGATACCTTAGGTGGGGATTCAAATGAAAGTGACCAAGAAAAATATTATTTTAATTTTTAAAAAATGTAAAAATATCTACATGTTTACAAGACTCCCCTGATGATACTGGCAGAATTCTAAGCTTGAATGTGTCGCTCTCTTTGGCACAAAGATGAAGTAATACATATGAACATGTCTACATAACATCAAAGAGAAGTTCAAATGCTTTCTGAGGCTTCTCCATACACACAGTGAGAGCAATGACAACTCAAAGAGAATGTTGTACTCAGTGAGTCCCCAGTATTTACAAAGCAGCTGATCCTCAACAGGCAGGTCTGGTTGACAGAGGCAGGGGCTGGAGCATGCACCAGAGGAAGTCACAGATAGATGAAGACACAACAAAGAGCACTCACACCAACGGGGGAGCACAGGGTGGGGAAGGAGGATGTGAGTTGTAAGATGCCATCTTGATCCAGAAACATCAATGGAAGTATAGTGGGAAGAGCCAATCCTGAAAATCAAATCAAACCTTTAGATGGTACTGTAGGAAGGGTAATTTCTATGCACAACTATAATCTCTCATCAAGTCAAAAGCAAAAGAGATCTGCAACCCTGTAGGTGCAACATTATGAACTAACCAGTACCCCGGAGCTCTTGTCTCTAGCTGCATATGTATCAAAAGATGGCCTAGTCGGCCATCACTGGAAAGAGAGGCCCATTGGACAGGCAAACTTTATATGCCCCAGTACAGGGGAACACCAGGGCCAAAATGGGAATGAGTGGGTAGGGGAGTGGGGGAGGGAGGGTGTGGGGGACTTTTGGGATAGCATTGGAAATGTAATTGAGGAAAATACATAATAAAAATAAATAAATAAGTAAAAGAACTAATGGACAGCTACTGTTGCTTCTTAAATACTTCCACATGAATTTCGGGGGGAATTGTGGGGCATATGGGAGGAGAGTGAATATGATCTAAACATATTGTACCTATATGTAAAACTCTCAAAGGGTAAGTTAAATATGTTATTTTCAAAAAGTAAATATTTATCTTACTTGTCATTATGAAAATAATATAAGCTTACTCTATAAAATCAGAATAATACAAGTCTGGGTGAGACATCCCCAGAACGTAATATACGTCCTTCCTGTGTTCTCCGGGAAGAGACAATTGTCACAGTATTTGGACAGCTGACGCAACAATCTAAAAATAGGAGGACTTGTAAGTCAGTCTCATGAAAACAATGACTTTAGGGAACAGAGTTAGGTTGCACGAAAGATGTCTTTTCTTCAGGAACTCCAGTGCGTGCCAAGTGCTTGCTGGGGTCAAAGTCACACCTGATTAATTTATGTGTCCTTAGACAAGCCCCACAGATTTCTGCCCCAATATAAACCAAACATAGTCCTTATCCTAGCATGAAGAACCACACGGCCTTCATGCTTTGGGACACCGTTTCCCTTCTTTTCAAACATCAGCTGGCAACTTGGTGTGCTAAGAATATGGGAATATCATTTCTGGTTTGAGGTAGATGCTGTCCTTGGGCCTTTGACCTGCAGAAGGGACAAGGCTCAGCCCTACAGTCCAGGTGTGCTAAGCTGCAGGGGTGGATGGAGTTCCTGCTTCAGTGGCTTGCTTCCTTCTGGAGAGCTACAAATCTTTCTCCAGGCACCCATGTAGCATCTCGCCACATTCTCAGATGGCAGGAGCACTGGAACAGAGCCAGGCTGGCAAGGCTGCAGCCAACACTTAGTTCCTTCAAGCGAATAGGCAAGATTGTGTTATGCAATTCCCCAGAGCACTCACTGATAAAATGGCCATTAGCTCTCCTTTATGCAAAACTTTAAAGAGGCAATGCCAGTTATCAAAATAAGACATCCACCACCTACTGTTAGTCAGCTGAGAGTAGTACTTGATTCTTAATTCTTCGTAAAAAGTCCTGATCTATCCAAATGCTGGATGGTCCAGCATGTGGGCAGTATTGCAGATGTAACAGTTCTAGGTTAAGGACAGACACAAGGCCCTGGGATCAAGAGGCAAGAGCCAGATCATTGCTGAATAGGTTAGGGACAGAGAAGCTGGGGTAAGAGAGGTGGCCCCAGTAGATGGCATGGAGGCAGCTAGCAGTGAATGACCTTTGTTTCAAACAGCCTACCTAAGTAACAAATTATTATATAAATTATAAGTCAAAACTAATGAATAGTAACGCAGAATTCCAAGGAGTTAAGATCTAGTGATCAGAGGCAAATAGCCATCTTAAGCTAGGGGTGGGGGCGTTACTGGAGAAATGGCTGTGGGACAGGAGCAGGGGCTGGAGAGATGACTCTGTGGGTAGGAGTGTGCACTGATCTTGCAACTGACAAACCAAGTTTAGCCTCAAGCGTTACATAGGCAGGCTCACTGCAAGTTCTGAGGGACCTGACCTTGTCCTCTGTCAGCCACAGTATTCCATGCATACCCCCCACACAGACAGATACACGAAATAAGAATAATATTGGAAATCTCCTTTTAAAAGCAAAGCTTAAGAGAATGATCGTGCCAGGATGACGAGAGAGAGCAAGGGGAGGAGCCAGGGTGACACGGAGAAGATGTGACATCGGGAACAAAGGACGCTGACCTAGAGAAGACACTTCAAACCGTGATTGACAAGATCCCACCCGGAAGACTCAGGGAAGACTGTGGAAGAGTCAGAGGATGGGGAGGAACATGGTGACACTGTCTTCTAGACATGACAAGCCCAGTGGGCTCTCGGACTTGCTGCAGCTATGGCCACCTGCAGGAGATGGAGCCAACAAGATCATGAATGTTCTGTCAGGTAGCAATACAAAGGGGAGGACAGGAAGGTGGGAGAGAGTGGTTTGAGGAAGAGCGAGGGGGTGGATATGAGCGAGATACATGGTGTGCAAGAATGAAATTGTCAAAGGATAAATAAAAGATGTCCACTTTATAAAGTAGCTCTTGAGAATCTCTGGAGAGGAGTAATCAATCGGCTTGGAGAACTCTAAGAGGGACCGTGTAGACAGTGACCTTGGGAGCGCAGAGCAGCTAACTCTGCATGTGACAGTGACCTCAGGAGTGCACACAGGAGGTAACACTCCACGGTCGGTCATTCTACTCCCAACAAAGGGAAAGAACTAAGACCTGTGCTGAAAAAGCAATTGCTAGGAAGGTCATTAATTCCGTCCTCCTCCTCCTCCTCCCAGCGTCCGGTTCCACATGGATACACAAGGCGCAGGAGGGAGGGGAGAGGTGAAAGGCGGGCGTGATGAGAGAAGGATCCCTGGTTAGCACCCTCCCACCTCCCACCAGTCCCTGTTTCTAGGAAGGAGAAAACAGTAGCTTCAAGCTCCTCGCCAGGAGCTATCTTAGTCCTGGGAAGATAAAGATAAATAGGACGTGACTCTTGCCCTTGGAACTGAAGACAAGAGGGTGGAGTAGTCTTCCCCTCTTCAGGCATCCAGTTGACACTACTGAGACAGGAGCCCAACATGCCACAGAAATGTCACACCAGGGAGCCTCTGGGTCTGCCACACCTAACTCCAGCAGCCCATGCCAGGAAATCAAGGCAACGGGGCTAGAGAAAACATCAAGCGGCGAGCGTCATCCGCAGTCACCCAGTGTCTGTGTACTCTGTCCACTGTGCAGCCCACATGGTCCTCAGACCACCCCAGACCATCCATTGCCTTGGCATGATAAAAAACAAAAAAACAAAAAAAATAGACTCTCTCACTGTAATTCCCTGGTGTATTATAGATTTTAAATTTATCAAATAGATTCATCATGTTTCCTGAGAGAGCACAGATATTCTATGGCACTGTGTGGACTTTATACTACAGTACATATATATACATACAGTATATACAGCATGTTATTGTACTGCTGTATATCTACATACTTCATATCTACATGACACAGTGTGTTATTGTATGGCTGCATGTCTACTTGACACAGTGTGTTATTGTATGGCTTGTATGTACATACTTCATATCTACATGACACAGTACAGGACAGTGGCTTGATGCTACTGAAATGTAGGAATAATACATCCTACTAAAGGTATTTTCTCACCTTTAATGAGGGATAAAGGTTTCTAGAAGGAATCTTAAATTAAAGATGAAGTCAGTCATAAGCCCCTCCCCTCTGACTGAAGGAGGTTAAAGGCCAAAGGAACATGCCGTGTAGGTGAGAACCTGGGGTTCAGAGGAAAGGGGGTAAGCAGAAGACATTGCTCCCTGTCCTAATGACATCACTCTGACTCTAAGCTAAGCCCACTCTGCACATCGCATGCTGCCATGTTGCTTCCTTTTGTCGCCTCTGGGGACAAAAAAGAACCAGAAGAGTCAGTTAGTGAAATCATTCTAAAACAAACACCAGATGCTTGAATAAAAACAGGTGATTTACATCTGTAGTAACCAGTAAATGTGTTAGATTTCTAATACAAGTTGTATGCTTGTGCGTATGCACGTATATATGTATGTACACAAGCATACATGCATATGTGTGTATCATATGGATATGTGAATGGGTATGAACATGTCCATACATGTGTGTGTGCCTACTTGTATGTATGTGAACATGTATGCTGACATATATGTGTAATTTATATATGTGTGTGCATATGACTGTACACATGCATGTGTGTTTGTGTCCATGTGTGTACATACATTTATGTGTGTATATGTATATGTGTGTCTCTACAAAGAAACTCCAAGGCTGCATACTAGATTTCCACTTCACCGACTAGACAGAGACACAATAAGAAGTTACACCAGTAGTAAATTCTCCACACACACTCTGCTTCCACTAGGCAACATTTTTGAGATTTAGATTTGAAGACTCTTCTTTCAAATATCATTTTGGAGCACACTTTAATGTTTAGTTATTTGCTTTTGTCATAAAACATCTCAAAAAGCAGAACTGGGGTATAATTACAGTCTACCATGGGTAAAGTAAAAGGCTAGCTAATGAGACAAGATTTCAACAGGATCACTTCCTCCATGGCCACGGGCAGGTGAGGAATGCCTCCTAACACGGCTCTTCTGAGAAGAACTCCATGTTCAGGAAAGATGGTGCCCAGCACACGGGGAGCTATTCTGCTCCTGTGGACCTCCTGTGCCCAGAGCACCATAGACCACGGAAGTCCTGAGACACAATGTTCTCCTTAGCATCATCCAAACCAGATTTGCCTTGTGGAGGAACAGAGGGCGGGTAAAAGAGAGGATTAAGACGTTCAAAGTGATGCATATAAAGCTGATTGACATCAGCCCAAAACGCTAGAGATTCACAGCCATGGCACCATTGCCATCTATGCATGGGCATAAGCTACCATGAGATCACCACCGGAAGCTACAGACACTGCAGCCTCCCTGTGGGAAAGCCTCTTTGAGCCAAATAGTAATGAGCAGACACTCCACCCACCTCCGAGGAGAAGGTTAGATCGAGCGTATTAGCCAAGAGCTGTCAGAGGATAGGATCAGAGCTCATGGAGACAACAGTGAGAGACATGCTACAGGCATGGCTCTGTGAGGGAGGCTGTGAGTCTGGCCAGGCAAGTGATGCACACATCACAGCAGCCTGAACTGTAGCACATGGTGGGGCTTCCACTCGGCAGCAGAGATGCTTCTCCCAGGGAAGTTTCAGCTTTTAGGAATTCAGATCATCCAAGTTATCTCAGACAGCGAGGAAAGACCCCCAAGTATGGCAAAAAGCCTACGACAGACAAACGGTTACAGTAAATTAAAAGGCAGAGAGACAACCAATACAGTGAAGAACACTGTGTGTGGGGGTGTGTGTGTGCATTATATATCTGCTAAAAGGTTGACATCTGGAATATCTAAGAGGGCAAAAAGGATGATTAAACCTGGAGATATGGCCCAGTTATTAAAGTGCCTGCGACACAAATATAAGGACCTGAGTTCAGATCCCAGAGCCCACATCAAATCCTGGCATGGTGATTCATGCTACAATTCCAGCTCTGGGCAATGAGGACTGGCAGATTTCTGGAACTCACTGACCAGTCGTCATGACACAAACTTATCTGGGTTCAGTAAGAGACCTTGTCTCAGAAACAGCAACAAGGACAGGGATGGGGGAAAGACATCCAACCTCTAGCCTCAAGTATATGAGCTCACACACACACACACACACACACACACACGAACACATATAGGTATTTGAACATACATACACAGACACAGGTACATGAACACACACACACACACACACACACACACACTATTTTTAAAACAGCAAAAACCTAAACTGGTTATTTAAAAGAAGGAAAAAGACCAAAGCGGTGGAGAAGCTGATGAAATTCTAAGCCTACCTGGTCGCTCACAAGCAACACAAATGCAAATCAGAAACATAAGGAGGAACCATCTCACTCCTGTTACAATGGTGGCTACAGAAAAAGACAGAAGAGCGGTGCTGAAGAGGACTTGAGGCAGCTAAGCAGCCTCAGAAAGCCTCATTCCGCAGGAATGTAAATTAGCACAGCTATTATAGGACACAGTATGGAGGGAGGCTCCTTTAAAATTAAGAACAGGCGACCATATGATTCAGAAATCCCCCTACTGGGTACATATACCAAACCCTCGCCTCCTAAAGAGGAGGTCTCCAAAGATGGCAGGAAGATGGTAAGGGTCCGCTCTGCTCAGCTCCATACGCTGCCAATAGCGTCAGATAGTCTGAGCCACTGCCTCTGCCAACACGGTTAGATCTGCTGGCTCACATGCCCAAGTGGCAGCGCAGCTTGTGTGACAGCCTGGACCTGTTGCAGAGCCCTTCTTGTTCTAGTCCCCACTTGGAGCTCCCAGCTTTATTGCTGGGTGGCCCAGAGTGGCCCAGCCAAATGGGAATGCACTGCTTTTAAAGTCTGCAAGGGCTCACTGAGCACTGGTCTCAGGAGGTTGTAGGAGGAGCTTATACAGCAACTCGTCCTTTACCTCAGGAAGGATGGCTTGGTGCCTGCCCTGTACTGTACCGCCAGAACCCTAGGTATTTCCTTAAGCCTGTTGGGGCTTCTCTTCCATACTCTGTCATGCAAGGCCTAAAATAGCTGCTACTTCTTGCTCAACTCATCCAATCAGGATGTCCTGCGGACATGCAGGGTGATGTCTGCCCATCCGTCCTGCAGGCCGGTGTGCAACACTGGAGCAGGTGTGATCCTAAGGTCAGCTAGTGAGGGTGAATTGATGACCTTGCTAGCAGGAAGCAGGCTGAGCCCCAGCCTGCTGGAGAAGAGCAATTCCAGATCGGCCGCCCACCAGGATGGGTAATAATCTGCTCCTGAGCACAAGCTGAAGTCACATCTGGAACAGCAGCTGCAACAGGACAAGCCAAACATGTGCACCGGAAGGGTGCATGTGTCGGGGAGGCCCACTCCTGCCTCTTTCGAGTCCTGCAGGTGGAGCAAACCCTGCAGTCTCTCCAGGAATGTGACATGTGTATAGGTGATAGTTCCAGCAGCTCCCACTTAGCCTTACTGACCATAATAGCCCTTCCTCTGTGGGTTGGGCACCTGGCACAGAGCTTCTGCATAACTGGCCTATGTAACGAGCCTAGCTTATGACAGCTACAGATTTTACCAGCAACAAAGCAAGACGTCTAAACCCATCCCAACACATACTGCCCAGACTGCTATCTTGTGATGTGAAGGATGCACATCTTTTGAGATATGGGCTACTCCCTCACAGGGCACACTTGGCACCTGACCCTTGCCATGGCTTTAGCAGGGGGTCAGGAGGCAGAGGAAGAAAATCCTAAGAAGAAGCGGCAGCAGTGCATGCTAGGGACCAGTGCAGCCTCTCTGGCGAGGTTGGAGAAGCCTCAGATGGAGCAGAAGGCTGCTTCTACCCGCAAAGACAGCAGGAGGTTGGCAGGCTTCTTAAGTACCTGCTCCAATGTCCTTACTGTGGTCAGGTTGTACTTTAACAAGAGAACACATAGCACCAGGCAGTTTCTGCATAGGAAGCAGCTCTTTTCTTACTGCCCCCAGACAATGGGAAGTATAAGGTCAGACCAACTGAACCAGTTGCCTGCTAGAACTGCCCTCAGCTCCAAGGTGGATCCTCCATAAGCAAAGAGCACTGTATCTCACAAGGCAGCAGGAGAGAACTGACTCTCAATAGACATGCTTTGACTTTCACATACACACCATGGCTCTGAGTGTTCTCGCTCTCTCTTCTCTCTCTCTCTCTCTCTCTCTCTCTCTCTCTCTCTCTCTCTCTCTCTCTCTCTCTCTCTCGCTCTCTCGCTCTCTCGCTCTCCCTCTCCCTCTCCCTCCCTCTCTCTCTCTCTCTCTCCCTCTCTCACTTGCTCGCTAGCTCTCCCTCTCGCTTGCTCTCCCTCTCGCTCTTGCTCCCTCCCTCTCAAATAAATGTTTTTAAGTAATAGAATTCAGAAAACAAAATAAAAGCAAGTGCTTCCTAGGAAGGGTCAATGGACGACGATGTGCCTGGTGATCGTACCATATAACCCACATCACGGTGATCTACATAGGATGCTCTCCAAGGACCAACTCTGCAAACCACACAGCCGAGGAAGGACCAACAGGCTGACATGTGGCTGAGAAGAAGCCAGACAACTCAAGCTGACTCATACAGACGCTCGGGTATTTTTTTTTTAAATCCACACACAGCCACCTACGCTATTTTAATTTAAAATTTTTTACCCAAGTTCTTTGGAAATAGAATTTTCATGAAATCCCACATGTCTAAAAAGATTTCCAGTTCCCTCATCTGATTCCCCAGACCTTCCAGCTCCTGTGCCTCCCTCCCAGTGCAGAGCATTTTCCAAGCTTTGGTGTATAAAATACAAACACTGCTTTAAGCTGAAATCTAATCGATCTCCTCTTAGTCGAAACACAAAAATCAAATTCTCATCTCAGAAGGTTTTTTTTTTCCAAAGCAACTGCAGCTTTTTTTTTTTTTTTTTTAATTCTGAGAGACAGAAGAGAAACGAAGCTCTGGCCACAGGCTCAGTTCTCTGACTTCCTCACGCTCCGGTCTCATTGTTCCCAGGGTGGCTGGCAAGTGGGAAGAGGTCAGGACTGTCAGTCAGGATATCTTCATGTAACCCACCATCCTCCCAGGAATGGGCCAATCCCACTACCTGCTTCTCTGGGAAGGATGGAGTCAGAACTCAGGTCTCTGAGACCTGAGGTACCACAGTTGTGCTGTGACCTCAATGTGCCTTTGCCCCACGCCAAAGACAATCTACAAATCAAAGGCTCTTCTGCAGTGATGACCCCTCAATTCCCATCTTTCTCACTAGAATAAGGATATCTGGTCTTCCGATCAGAAAACGACCTTATCCAGAGTGCCCAGCACTAAGACATGGCCTGTCTGATTGAACCAGATTAACAGAGCCAGCTTTGTAAGACTTGTGAATCATTTGTCCCGACTTGGTCTCAGTTTAGAAGCCCTTCAGTGCTGTGTGTTCTTGATAATGTCTTTCACCTAGTGTCTCATCAGTCTATAAAGCCCAGGTTGCTCCCCTTGTCCCTGGCCTCAAAGCCCGCCCAGCCTCTGAGTGGCTGTTTCTGACTCCAGCTTGGGATGGGCTACAGAGAGATCTCGTAAATGTAATGCATGAATAAATTCCTGCCAAACTTCAGGGACTAGTACCCACCCCCTTCCCTTCTGTGCCTGAACGAGTTCCTTTCTACCCTGGTGACAGCCCACATGCCTCCAAAATGGCCCACATCAAACACTGGAGACGGGCCCCTGGAGTGGATCTGTGGGGGTGGTTGAAGCCTTCCCCTGTGTCCTGGTCAGACTGTGATATTGTGGGGGAAGCAGTCTATTACATCCACCAGCAGGAAACTGATCTGCGCAGCCTCTGTGCTCAGCTCGCTCGCTGTCCCAGGCCTGGAGAACAGAGTCACCCAGAACTAGCCATGAAGTCCACAGCCATATTGTGCGGGACACTGATGAGGCTGCAGCTTTGAAAATCAGATTTCTCGGCAGCCTCTATGCAATGTTGTGCCGGTAGGTGTGTATCAGCAGGCTTCAGAAAAACTAACACGTGAGCATCCCTGAGTCAAAGGCCAAGAGATCCTCTGCATAGTAGCCATGTGATACATTCTACATGGTTCTTACGGCATATGCTGTGGCACATATATAATCCTAGTACTTACCCTGTAAGATGGGAGGTGGAGGCAGGAGAATCCTTAGAAGCTCGGAACCAGCTAGCCTGGGGTACACATTGGTTAAAAAAAGAGGCCCAGTCTCAGACAAGGTAGAAGGAAGGTGAGGACCAGCACCCTCTCACGTCCACACGGATGCTGGGATGAATGAGTGTGTGCATTCACACACATGCATGTGCACATATATTACACACACACATACAACACACACCACATACATACACAACACACAGAACATACACACACCCAGACACAATACACACATACACTACACACACACACATACAACACACACATATGCACACACCACATACACACACACACTACACACAAACATACACCACACATACAACACATACATATATAACTCACACATATTCACACACACTCACACATACTACACATACACATCACACACATGCCACACCACACACAAAATGAACAGTAGAACTTTCCTCATTTGCAAACATTTGTACAGTATCTATAGTGACTTATATAACAGTTTTCAAACACCAATGAATTGGCCCTTGGGGTGTGTGTGTGTGTGTGTGTGTGTGTGTGTAATTCACAGTGTAAAAAGCATATAAATGACACCCACATTTATTTTACATTTTTAACCAATTTCTTATGTTTATTACATTTATTTGGAGAAAACAGCAGCACAGGACTCAGGCCATGGCATACACAGAGGTCAGAGGACAACTTTCAGAGTTGATGCTTTCCTTCCTACCTGGGTCTCTAAAAACAAACTCGGTCTGGTGTAAGCACCTTTGCCTCCTGAGCCATCTTCTTGGTGCCATTATTGAACTTTTCTATCACTTTTAAAATCTAGACCAGGGTTTCTCTACTTTAGCATTATTGGAATTCTAGTGTAACAATTAGATGACAAACATGGATGTGTCTTTTCCTGGGAGCCAGGGGGGGCGGGATACAGGTTGCCCTATGTGCTGGGGAGATACACGTTGCCCTCCATATTGTGGGATGGTTACCTTTACCCCTGGCTATTATTCCTTAGATGCCAACACCTGAGCCCGGGTGTTTATGACCCTCAGAAGTGTCTCCAGATATTGTCAAGTATCTCCTGGAGGCAAAATCTGCCCAGCTCAGAACATCTAGAAAGAACAGAGCAACAAATCAAACCTGGCCTAGCTGTTCTCTACTCTTCCTGGTTTATACACTCCCACCACAGCCAGTTTCCAACTATCAAAGTAGTACCACAAACACAAACTGAGAGAGAGAGAGAGAGAGAGAGAGAGAGAGAGAGAGAGAGAGAGAGAGGGAGAGAGAGAGAGAGAGAGAACATGTGTTCACACCACACAGACATGAGATGGTATGTTCACACTGCACATACATGAGATGCTGTGTTCACATCACACAGGCATGAGATGGTGTGTTCACATCATACAGACATGAGATGGTGTGTTCACATTGCACAGGCATGAGATGGCGTGTTCACACCACACAGATATGAGATGATGTGCTCACACCACACAGGCATGAGATGGTGTGTTCACATCACACAGGCATGAGACACTGTTTATATCGCACAGGCATGAGATGGTGTGTTCACACTGCACAGAGATGGTATGTTCACACCACACAGACATGAGATGGTGTGTTCACACTGCACAGAGATGGTATGTTCACACCACACAGACATGAGATGGTATGTTTACACCACACAGACATAAGATGGTGTATTCACATGGCACAGGCATTAGATGGTATGTTCACACTGCACAGACATGAGATGGTGTGTTCACACCACACAGACATGAGATATATGCTTACACCACACAGACACAGCTGATGGAAATGACCCTGAGGCTCTGGTACAGGTCCTTGCCTAGCACTGACAAGGTCACAGATTCTACCACCAGCACTGCCTAAGTCAGGCCTGTGGTGCCAGCACTCAGAAGGCAGAGGCAGAAGGAAGTTCAAGGTCATGCTCACCCACAAAGTAAATGTGAGGCCAGCTTGGGATGCTTAAAACCCTGTCTCAAGTTTTTAACAACAGAAACATTGGCACATTAAACAAGGAGAAAGTGGTATTTTGAATATTATGCCCTAGCTTTTTTTATATTTTTAATGTAGGAGTTCACAGAACTTAATTATAAAATGGATGCATTTAACACGTGCCTCCTAAAATTGCCAAAACTTTAAGGTTGGCTTTGGAAAGTCAGCATGGATGACCCCAGCTCTCTCTGCTTCTCTGCAGCCAGGAGCCTCGGGATTGGAACAAAATGGTCACTGTGTGTCTTAGCCAGCACACGTCAAGCAGGACGTGTGTGTGTGTGTGTGTGTGTGTGTGTGTTATGTGTGTGTTTGTGATGTGTTTGTAGGTGTTATGTGTGTGTGTGTGAGAGAGAGAGAGAGAGATGTGTGTAGTGTATATGTGTGTGTTAGGTATGTGGTAGGTATATATATATATATACACACAAACACACACACACACACACACACACACACACACACGGTTATGAGTCAGCCTGCCAGTAGGCTACTGAAGCCAGCAATGCACAGCAGGCAATAATCCCTCCAAGGAGCCCCTGGGAAGCCACTGTGAGAGGCTGTGAAAGTGAAGCCCAAGTTACAGAGGAGAGACCACAGGACGTTAGAGAAACTGGGATACCAGGAAAGCTGCAGGCCCTGAGTGGAGCCTGACCAAGAGAGAAGCTGCTTGCTACAGGTAGCAGCTGGGTCCACAGCTCTTAGGAGCCCAGATGATTCCATGGTGTGCCCCAGATGCCTGACACAGTGCTGCAGGAGTCGATGCTTGCCCTGCTGGGCTTCAGTTTGATTTGGTCAGATCTTTTCTTCATATGCTCTATCCAAATATCTCTCCTTCGTAACTTAAGATATTTTGCAGCAAGTGTGGAATATTTTAATTTAAAATGATGTGGTTGAACACGAAGCTGAGAAAGGGTGGGGTGACGCTGGTCCATCTTGTCAACTTGACCTGATTTGGGATCGCCATGGAAATACACCTCAGGGCATGACTGTGAAGGGTGTTTGCAGAAAGTTTAACTGAGCAGAGAAGACTGACCTAAATGTGGATGGCACCGTCCCCTGGCTGGGACTAAATAGAAAGAGACAGCAGTCTAGAGAAAGCACTTGCCAGGCATTGAAGGATTCTGAGACAACCAAGCACACATTCTCCTACCTAAGAGGTACTAAGTACTAGTACTTCCTGACTCAAATCTGATTCTGGAGAACACCCTCACAGAGCAGCACATCCTTGCAAACGTGTCTTCTGAGGCCCAGGCCAGTGCCTCCTTCCTAGCCTGTCCTCTCCCCTGTCTGCCCTGCTTCTCAAATACTGGGCTGATGCCTCTGGCTCCCTTCTTCTCAGGCCGCCACTCTGGAAGAAGGAGGTCTTTTTAATCCAACATCCTCTGTACTCATTTCCTAAGACCATGCTTTGGGCTATATTTCTGCTTAGCTCCTCGGTGTTGACTCTTGGTTTCAAAGAGGGCTGTGGTGGTTTGAATGAGAGTGGCCCACAGAGGCTCTTAGATGTGAACGCTTGGTCACCAGGGAGTAGCATTGCTTGAAAGAATTGGAGGAAGTGTGTCACTGGGGTTGGGCTTGGAGGTTTCAAAAGCCCATACCAAGTCCAGAGTCTCTGCCTATGGATCAAGACTTCTCTGGTATCTGTGCGCATGCATGCTGCCATGCTCGCCTCCATGAGGGCATAGATTAACCCTCTGAAAATGACAGAAGACCCCAATTAGGTCTTTCTTTTATAAGAGTTGTCATGGTCTTGGTGTCTCTTCCCAGCAAGAGAACACTGGCCAAGACAATGACAGAGAACCTACCACTTAGATTCTTTTATTTTTTTAATTGGATATTTTATTTATTTATATTTCAAATGTTATTTCCTTTCCTGGTTTCCCCTCCAGAAACTCCCTAACCCACTCCCCTCACCCTGTTTCTATGAGGGTGCTCCCTCACCCACCCACCCACTCCTGCCTCCCCGCCCTGGCATTCCCCTACACTAGGGCATCGAGCCTTCACAGGACCAAGGGCCTCTCTTCCCACTGATGTACAACAAAGCTATCCTCTGCTACATACATATCTGGAGCCATGGGTCACTCCATATGTACTCTTTGGTTGGTGGTTTGGTCCCTGGGAGCTCTGGGGTGTGTCTGGTTGGTTGATATTGCTGTTCTCCCTCTGGGGTTGCAAACCCCTTCAGCTCCTTCAGTCCTTTCTCTAACTCCTCCATTGGGGACCCAGTGTTCAGTCCAAAACTTGGCTGCAAGCATCCAATTCAGCTTTATTTTAAAGGCAATTGTGTTACAGTGACCACCTTGACTATCAAAGGGAGGCTTGGTTCTCCTTCCAGACGAACGTGACCTCTGAGTGTGCATCTTCAGTTGTCAATTTTTTGGCTGTGGATTCTATAACCTCGGAGTCAGCCACAGCATGAATGGAAAAGACTTGGAGGGGAAGTGCGGGTGCTGAACATGTACAGATGTTTCTCCTTGCCACCATTTCCTAAATAATGCAGTGTGACATCAATTTACATAGCATTTACATTAGAGTGGGTGTTAATAGTAACCTAGAAGTGATTTAGATAAACAGGAGGAGGTGCAAACACTGTACCACTTTATAGAAAGATGTAGAACGCATGCACTGAGCTTGGTACCAGCTTCACATCCTGGAACCAAGCCCCATGGATGCAGAGGAATGGCTGTGTGTCACATAACAGAAGGCGGAGTCTCAACTCCTTATGTAGCCAATGTGACCTTGAACGTCTGATTTCCCTACCTTCACTTCCCAAAGACTGGGATTCTAGTGTAGTACTACCATGGCATCCTAGGAATATAACCCAGGCTCTGTGCATGCTAAGCAAAGACTTTACCAGAAGAGTTGCATTCTGTGATGGTTTACATATGCTTGGCCCAGGGAGTGGCACTATTAGAAGGTGTTGGAGTAGGTGTGTCACTATGGGTATGGGCTTTAAGACCCTCATCCTAGCAGCCTGGTAGTCAGTCTTCTCCTAGTGGCCTTCAGATCAAAACATAGAACTCTCAGCTCCTCCTGTACCACGCCTGCCTGGATGCTGCCATGCTCCCACCTTGATAATGGACTGAACCTCTAAATCTGTAAGCCAGCCCCAATTAAATGTCCTTATAAGAGTTGACTTGGGCCGGGCAGTGGTGGCGCACGCCTTTATTCCCAGAACTTGGGAGGCAGAGGCAGGAGGATTTCTGAGTTCAAGGCCAGCCTGGTCTACAGAGTGAGTTCCAGGACAGCCAGGGCTATACAGAGAAACCCTGTCTCGAAAAAAATCAAAAGAGAGAGAGAGTTGGTCATGGTGTCTGTTCACCATGGTAAAACTCTAAGATACATTTCTAGCCCATAAAGACTTTTTAAGAAGCCTAAATGAATGATTTTTTTAAAGACATCAATTAAGCATGATGTCTAGATACCAGAGGCACAGAGTATAAACCATACTGTCATGGCCCCCTCCTCCCTCCACTGAGAACCCTTGTATCATTGTCAACTCAGATTACCCCCAAATGGCCCAAAGAGATTGTCTTAGTTAGTGTTCTGTTGACTAAGGCAGCTTATCAAAGGTTTTTAATTGGGGGCTTGCTTACAGTTTCAGAGTGCGTTAATCCATGATCATCATGGCAAGAAGCGTGTTGGCAGTCATGGTGCTGGAGCAGTAGCTGGGAGCTCACATCTGATCTGCAAGTTGCAGACAGAAAGAGGGCAGGGACTGGGCCAAGCATGGACTTTTAAACGTCAAAGCCTACCTCCAGTGACAAAGCTCCCTCAACAAGGCCACACCTCCTAATCCTTCCCAAAATGTTCTGTTAACTGGGGATAAAGCATTCACATACATGAGCCTACAGGAGCCAGTCTCATCCAACCCACCCCAAGGATTATGAGAAGAGACATTTCAGAAGACTTTAGGAAGACATGATGTCCTCTAAGGAAACGTTAAGACAGCAACTCCCAGAATAGAATTAGTGATTTCTACTGAAAAGTTCTGAGGTAAAATTTGACCTTTCTCCCTGCTGTCTTGGGGAAGCTGGGGGGAGTTTCAGAAGCCTGAATCAGGTTGTGTGTGCCTTGAGCTATAAAACACCCATGAGGGAATGAGAGATACTTTGCATCCAATGGAGGACTGCCATTTAAATGGTCTGAATGGCTATGGGGACATGTTCCATAAAATCAATGGTTAGACAGACTCTGGACAAAGAGCTGCTCCTCTTAGGTCTGAGGAGGTGTTATGTACTCTGTTCCCCAGATCAGTGAGTAAAGTTGGCTTGCCCTTGTGTGGGATCCTGGCTCTTCAGGAGGCCAAATCTAGTCAGCCACTGTTGATGGCTTCCCTAGGAGCAGGCACAGCATCCTCTTTAAGGTAGCAAAGGTGGGTCTCCTGTCTATTTGGGAGAAGCACCATAAACAGTGTACAGACAGCTTAGATAAACAAAGAAGAATGAGGCTTGAGAATCAAGCTCGCTGCCTTTGATTATGAATACCTTTCTCTAGGACCTATAGCCATGGTAGCAAATGAATCCATGACCACCAGGCCAGAGGTCCAGGGTAGTCAAGTGCCCCTGGACAAAAGCTGATGTCTGCTCAGGTTGTCAAGATCTTCGGGTGACTTGAGTATTGGTCCTGAGAAATAGCATACATGAAAGTTAGGCTTGTTTGCTTCAAGTCTTTCCTGGAAATGACTGTTTGCCCTCTTCCCTCAAAGGGATGAGTCAAAATGATTGGGCTAAACTACAGGTGCCTGCTGTATTTGGGGTGTCCTTTGAATGTGTGCCCCCAGAGCATCATGTACAGGAAGCTCGGTCCCTCGGTATGATGATATTAAGGTAGCAGAGTCTTTATGAAGTGGGGCTTAGTGGAAGGAAACTAAATCATAGCTGTAACGGCCTCAGAGGGATTAATATAGGTGTCATTGTGAGTTGAACCATGCCCTCATAAAAAGAGTAGCTATGGCTCCTCCCTGGCCTCTGGCTTCCTAATTCGCCATCCGATCTCTTCTGTACTTACTGCCTTGGGCTCTCACCACAGCTGGTACTATGTACTCAAACCTCCCAAACGGGGTGCCAAGCAGCCCTTCATTATTTATAAACTTGCCAGTCTCGTGTGTTTGTTATAATACAGCATCCCAGGATAGTTGAATGTAGAGAAGAGCAGCAAGTCCGTGAGCCACGTGACATCTCTTCACTTGAGCTCGGAGATTCCAGGGAAGGGCATCCTGGAGGATTAGATGGGGCATGGGTTCTTCAGGGATCCCTGAGAATCTGCCTGGAGTCTTTGAAGGGCTGGATAGAAATAGTCAGGGGTGTTCCCCAAGCAGACACGCCCACCAGGCCTTGACTCCTACACTCACTACTATGATGCCCCGTCTGCTAAGAGCTCCCAAACTCACCTAGCTGCTGCCTTTCATGCCTCCAACTCCATGTCAGTCCTGGGAGCTCCACAAGACTGGTCCTGCTGCAAGGGAGACCACGGTCCTACCTGAGAAATCTGGACTCTAAGAAAGAAAGATATGTTCTGTCTGGGTTCATGGCTGAACTCTGAGAAAGGGGACAAATATCTTTGAGGCAGTAGTTGGAGAAACAGCTTTGGCTGCCAATGAATGAAAGACATACGTGCACACGCACGTATGCGCGTGCACACACACACACACACACACACACACACACACGCACGCACGCACGCACGCACGCACGCACACACCAGTTAATTTTAATATGCCTTGACTAGCTCAAAGACTGGGCAGTTCTAATCCTCCTCCCAGCTACCATACATTTCCCTCCAGTACTCCTGGCTCTCAACACCTTCTGAATCTATGTTTTATCTTTGCTGCCTTGTTACCTTCTGGGCAGCCCCTCCCATAGGGCTGCTTTCCCTTTCCACCTATATTTTGGATGAATTTCCTCTGTGGGTCTAAATCTGATCCGTCCCCCTATGAGACATAGTGATCTCTCCCTCCTTCCTTCTCCCAGTTCCTAGCCCATACAAATCTAAAGGTCCCACCTCAGCTACTTGCCCAGCCATTGGACATTGGCTCTTTATTGACTGATCAAAAACCAACTGGTGACAAGGACCTTCAGGTTTGGACACACAGATTCCTGGTTGGTGGGGGGGGGGGGCAGATTAATTCAAAACATTAGAACCAGTTCCCATCATGTCTTGAAACCAGGAGTGGAAGGTCCCAAGTCGGGAAACTCCCATGATGCAGGAACAGAGACAACTCTTGGTACCCACTCCTTAGGCCATGCTATCTGCAATGCATACCAGCAAAATCCTGCTAGGGAGTCTGGGTCAGGGAGATGGAGTATCCTCCATTGTCTAGGCTTGACCAGTGTCTCTGTTCAGCCCCTCAGAATCTGTCATCACCAGGACAAGGGAGTTGGGGGAGGCACAGTCCTCCTTTTGGTCAATGGGAAGAGAAATTCTAGGAGTGATCCCTGAAAGAAACGCGCTGATTCACAAAGCCACATTCCCATGGTTCATGCCCAGCTGTGCATTCAGGGAAGAGTAGGCTCGGTTGCCTTTTTAATTAGGAGTGGAGTGGAAAGGCACAACTGGGGCAACTATTGTCCCTGCATTTTAGGGAGTCCCTTCCTTGTCATATGAAAGGCAACCATTGTCCCTGCTTTTTAGGGAGCCCCTTTCTTGTCATGTGAGGACAGTTCGGTTGCGACCTCCTCTGCCACCCTCCAAACCCTCAGGAATCCTCAGCTGGGTTCTGCAGCCCTCGCACAGGAGACAGGGTGGGGAGGGAACACCAACAGGATCCAATCCTGGAGAACAACGCACAGCCGAAGCTGGGTGACAATCTGAAACTTGCTGTTCCAGAAACTCTGGAAATTTCCTCTTGTCGTGATTCAAAGCTGCTGCAAATGAGTGGTTTTCGATGAATCTGGGAAGCCTGTGGTCACGGAGGCCACACAGCTCTGAGAGCAACCCTGCTCCCTGCCTGTGCTTATTCTCTGATAGACTCTGTTTGAAGAGAGTCCCTTGTGGAAGGAGCTCAGCATGTCATTATTCTCAGCGCTGGAACTAGCTGCAAGCTGGCAGGTCCACACAGCACACCCCAGGGGCTGGCTTTCAGTGGCTTAGATGAAGCATAGGCACAAGTGTGTGTGTGTGTGTGTGTGTGTGTGTGTGTGTGTGTCTGTGTGTGTGTGTGTGTGTGTGTGTGTGTGTGTGTGTGTGTGTGTGTGTGTGTATGTGAGGCCTGAAGACAATCTCAGGCACCATTCTTAGAGGACATCCACCTCATCTTCTAATAATGTATCTATTCACTTTACAGACCAATATCAGCCACCTCTTCCCAGTGCCTCTTCACAAAGATCCTCCCCACACCTCCTCCCCTTCTCTGAGAACAGAGGCCCCCTGGGTCCACCCCCTGCTCCAGCACATCAAGTCAGCATTAGGCTCATCCTCTCCCACTGAGATCAGACAAGATGACCCAGCTAGGGGGATGGGATCCCCAGGTAGGCTACAGATATAGGGACATCCCCCACTCCAGTTGTTAGAGACCCCTCATGAAGACCAAGCTGCACATCTGCTACATATATATGGAGAGGCCTAGGTAGACCATGCTCACTCTTTGGTTGGTGGTTCAGTCTCTGGGAGCCCCCAAGGGTTCAGGTTAGTTGACTCTGTCTTTCTATGGAGTTCCTGTCCACACCTCAGTTTTTTAATCCAGGCCTTCCTGATTAAGCTGGGCTGGCTGGCTAGCAAGCCCCAGGATCTGCCCA